>NW_020291186.1:0-155655 GCF_003184625.1 Aspergillus neoniger CBS 115656 | reverse complement strand
CAACTTACTTTTTAAATAAAGAATAAATAGATTTAATATTACTTGCTTGCTTCAGCTAGGGAATAAAAGACCTTATTTATCATTTTCAGTGAATAATTCTAGATCAGAATCATAAATCATTAGTTTAATCATTAGACAAAGAAAGCGGGGTAAGCAAGTGGGGTAGGGAACAGTGAATAAAGAATTAAATAATCAGAATGATATCAATAATACGGGACTTCATGTGAAAGATGATTCATCTTTATGTTATCCATCTTAGCTGGGATTCCCATAGAATTTGTATGGGATTCTCAGCTGAGTTGGGTAGTTAAGAGATGATTATTTTAGTTAGTAAGGATTCCTGATTTCCAGCCAACATATTTTTATTTTAAAATCTTACAGTTAAAGTATATATAATAATTTATAATATTTTACTTAAAATATTTATCTAGCTGTGGTAATTTATAATAGATTTTATATCAAGTTTTATTAACTTAAATAAATCCAAAAATCTATCTGATTAATAACTAGAATAATAATTTTTATAATATCTGTTATACATTAACTAAGCTGTATAATATTCTTAGCTGTATTTATGATTAATATTAATAGATACTTATAAAGAATCTTATTTAATATAATAAAATATAAGATATTTTGATTTTAGCAAGATTTACTCTGGCAGGACAGAAAGAAGATAGTAAATTTAATTTTTATTAATAAATAATCTAAATCTTTATATATATTTATTATATATATATATTTAATTTAGTCTGCTAGATTTGATGATATTATATAAAGATTAATAATTATATTAAATTAGATTTCTAATAGCTTTATATCATTTCTAGTATTATTTTCTATATTATTTTTTGATTTATTATTATTCAGATCCATAATAGGGGTTGGCTGTATAATTATATTAATAAGAATTATATAAATAAATAAATACTATTTTATAAGCTGTTTTAATTTTTAAATATATTATATATTATTTTTAGCTGCAGGAAAATAATTTAGTCCTGTCTAGAAAATATTATATATATTTAAATTTCTGATTATAATATATTTAATATTTTTATTTATAATTTATTAATATTAATTGCATATATCCAGGATTTTAAATAAAATATAAATCTTTTTATTTATCTCTATCTGCAGGAAATTATACATATTATATATAAAAATTAATAGTTATACTTACGGGATTTACTTAAAAATATATTTAAAGATTCATTTAGAAGCTACCTGAATTCTAATAATAATAATACATATAAATATATATACTACTTACTAGTCAAGGTTTTTGTATATATATATATACAGATATAAAATATTTCTCTATTAAATTATATTTAAAAATAGTTTCTAATCTTTATTATAAAATTCATTTTTAAGTTTTTATTATGTGTTAATTTATAATTCTATAATTCTAATTATTATATATTTATATATATATTTATCTTATGACAGCAGGTTCATGACTTTATTAAATAGATATTAAATATTATATTCTAAAATTGTTAGATATATATTTAATAAGATTTTATGATTTTTTCTGTCTCTGTTATTTATAGTCTAGCTTATTATAAATTAAGTCTTTCTTTAATCTGAAAAAATAGTCTATAGAATAAGTAGTTAATTCTATTATATCTTACTATTTTAAATTATTTAGTAAACTGCCTGTTAAAATCTTCATGGATTCAATATAAGCTCTGGAAGTTTTTCTAGAAAAAATTATATTAAAATTAATTGAGACTGTACTTACTATACTTATTATATTTAGAATAATTTATTGATAGAATAATAATACTAGATAGCAGAAATATAAACAGAGAAATTAGATTTTAAAGAACAGCTTTAATGAAAGAATATTTAAAGATCTTAATAATAAAAAATATATAAGCCAGCTAGATAAAGTTATTAATATACTAAATAAGATATTAATTAGAGTAATAAATAAAATAACAGATAAAATAATAGATAAGATAATAAATGCTATATTAAAGGTCCTAAAGAGAATTTCAGAGAGAATACTAGTAAATATATTAATTAAATTATTAAAAATATTAATAAAGCTCAGCAGTATATCTAAAAAAATATTAGATTAAATAATTAAGAATCTTATACTGGAAGATAAGATATAAAATTAAATTTATAAATCCTTATAAGAGTATATCTTGATATTTAATTTTACTAATCTTATTAATCTTAATAATTTTATGAATTTTATTAATTTTATTAATTTAAATATTTATATAAATTAAATTCTTTTTTATTTCTGCTTGTGCCTTCTTGTCTACTAGTTTAAATATTTCTACTAGTTTAAATATTTTTATGAAAAATAATACTAGCGACTTTATTTTTACTGTAGCTTTAGTTATTAATAAAGTACCATCTTTTATATTATATACTTTAATAATAATAAAAAAATCTTATGACAGCTGCTGCTACTACTGCCTAAGAAATTTTATAAATCTTTAAAATTATTTTCTAAGTATATATATCTACTCTACCAGGTTAGTAATTAACTTAAAATAATAAAATTAAATATATTAGAGTTTTATATTAATACAAGCTTATCTAGATTTTATAAAGAATATTATCTCTTAATATTTATTCTAATAATATTTTATTTAAATATAATTCTTTCTATATTTTTGTAATATTATCTTTTTATAATATTTACAGTACTTACCTGTAAGTAGTTAAAAGAAAAAATTTTAATTATTATTATATTTAAAAAGAAATACAACTTAATAAATAATAAAATATAGCTGTATAATTATTAATTAATTTATTTAATTTAATCGATAATATAAAGCTTGGTATAATTATTAAAACTAATATATATTTTAAAATTTTACAGCAGGCTGCTGGTAGTATTACTACTAGAAATTCTAGATAAAATACTATAGCTAGTAAATTCTATAAAGAATTTATCTGGAGTATTCTAGCGAAGAATTTATCTGGAGTATTCTGGCGAAGAATTTAATTAAATATTTATTTATTTTTATTATAATAATAAAATTAATTATAGTAGCAGATCTAACTACTATAGTATTTTATACTTATTCTACTTATATAAAGATTTTCTGTATAAGACTCTGTATAAGACTTTATACAAGACTCTGTATAAGATTACTTATAAAACTCTGTACAGAAATTTTAGTTAGATTATATATCAGGTTTTATACTAGATCTTCTACTAGGGCTTTTATAGAAGCTGATACCAGTAGAGCTATAGTATAAATATTAAAGATTATAAAGAAAACTAATATTATAAAAGCTGTATTAATTATAGCAGTTATAAAAGTAATTAGATTAAATATAATTAAATAAAATATATCAGGCTGTTCTCTTTCAAAATTATAAAGATAAATTCTTTTTATTTCTATCTTTGTATTATTTAGTCCAGGTATTATTATTAAATATATTATTTTTTAGATTAATCTAGTAAAACTACTTATAGTTAATATATTTATATAGATTTAGTTATAATTTAGTCTTATAGTATTTTTAATTATAATTTTTAATATAACATAAATATACTACCTTCTAAGCTGTATAAATAGAATTAGTATATCTAAAATAATAATAATTATCATATTAAAGAATCTTATAATATAGATTATACAGCTTTATTCTTAGAATAAAACTTTTTAAACATGGTTAATTTTATAAATTCTATTTATATCCCAGAAGTCCCGGAAGATGATAACTAGAAATAATTTATATTAAAATATTTTTAAATCATTACAGATTTATTTTATTAATAGAATCTAGTTTTTAATACTTAGATTAATCTGCAGTAAATTCTTTTTAATTTATATTATTATTTTAGAAGAGAGTGAAGAAAGTAAGAATAAAATAAAAATATTATAAATTAAAATTGTATATTAATAATTAATAATATAAATAAAATTATTATAGAATAAGAGAGGAAGCCAAGCTATATTATTATATATAAATCTCTTTTATTCTATAACTATATTGATAAAAAGATTAATATTTTTATTTTAAAATATTATAATAATAATAATCTTAGCGGATAATACTGCCAGAAAACTTTAATTAAAAAGACTTTATATCTTTTACTAGATCATGACATTAGAAATAGTTTTATAAGAAAAATCTAGCATATATTATAAGATGTATATTAAATTTTCATTTTATATAAAAATATATTATATCTGTCTAAGATCTTGTTTGCTGATTATATTTATCATTCAAAGAATATAAGACCTATTTACATATATTAATTATTTTTAAAAAATCATTTCTGGAGTAGTATTTTCCTCCGCGTGGCTAGTGGAAGAAGTATTATTATTAAAATAAATATATAGAAAGATAGAATTATTATTCTTTAAAGAGAAATTACTTAGTCTCTGATGCTTTATTTAGTAAAGTCCTGAATTAATCTAGAATTTATATTATAATAATAAACTGCACTGCTTCACGGGCTAAATTTTATTAATTTTAAATATATATCTGTAATTATATATAAGAAATTTTAATTTAAATATTTTTATATATCTACCTGCATGCTGTATACATGAAAATAAAATATATTAAATTAATTATTTTTTATTTTATTTAAATATCTGTCAATTTTAAAACTTTAATAATACTAAGATAACTTATAATAGTAATTTTTTTATTTATATTTATATTAAAATAAGGCTCTATATTTAATACATGCTTATATATAAAATTAATACTTAAGAATAAATTTTAAAACGATTCTTTATATGTATAAATTATATAAATTAATTATTTATTAAATAGGCTTTTAAGCTTTATCAGCCAGGGCCTTGAGGTGTATATAATAAATTAAAAATAAAATTAATTTATTAGTATTATTATTTCTTCTTTAGACAGTAATTTCAATACCAGTTTTTATAAAATAATTAATATACTTGTTACTAGGAATTACTTTAAAATTAAACAATTATTACAGGAAGATTATTCAGCCAAAATAATAAAATTAATTAATTTATATAGAAATATTTTATAGAATAACTTAATTTAATCAGTAATAGTTAAAATATTTAGGATAAACCTGGATAATAGTCTAATTATTAATAAAGATAATTATTCTATATATCTTTAAAAATATTAGAATTAGTATAGTGAAAGTATTACAGTTATTAATAATATAATTTATAAAATATAATTATTTAATAAAAATTAAAACTATATTAATATTAATAAAATTTTTAATATATATTATATATATTATATTAAAGCTTACAGAGCAGCTGATTATACGGGATCTTATAATAATTATTATATTAATATTATTATTATAGCTACTGTTATTTATATAAATTTATATAAAAATCTTGAGTTACTAATACTGCTTAATTTTTTTTTAATTTTTAATTTTTATTTATGATAGACTTTATTAAAAATAAACTATGATAAAATTAATAATTTTATATTTAAATAAATCTACTGGATGTTTATTTAAAAATTCTATAAAATATACCTTTAAATTTTTATAGGAAAAAATGTATCGGGTCTTATTTAAAGTGTTTCTTTATAATTAACTATTAATTATATATATTATAAAATATTTAACAAAATGATATTAATAAAATCTATAGATAGCTGTCTTTGTTAGTTTATAATAAAATAAAATAAAAAATATAATATAAAAATAAATTTTGAGAGCTATATAAAATATTATATAATATATTTTAATTTTTATATTTTAATGGAATATACTGTACTGGATGTTTTCTATGATTTTAAGAATATTAATTATTATTTTTAAAAGATTTTTTTATAGAATATAAGTCATGTAAAGCAGCTGTATAGAAATTAAAAGGTTAAAATTATAAAATATATATATTAAAAATTAAAGATAAATATCTCCTATATTAAGTTAACAGTGAAAATAAAACAAAGATTCAATTAATTAAACTAATTTATAATTATTTTGAATAATCTTTCTTAATAGATGAGGATCAAGATAGATATTAAAATAATAAACCCTTTTTATAAAATTATTTTTAATATTTTAAAAATAAAATAATTAATTAAGTTCTATAATAGAGATTATAAATAAATAATATAAAATATATTATTTAATTAAATAAATCAAGGTATATTCAATAAATAAAAATTTATATATATATATATGTTTTTATTATTTAACATGTTTATACACGTGTAAGATTTAAAAATAATTATTCTAGATTAAAAAATCTAAGATAAGGATATAAATATTATTTATATATTTAATTAAAAATTTTATTATTATTATTATTAAGTAGATTAATATTATAAAATAAATATAATATAAAAGATGATAGAGAATTATATATGATATTAAGTATAATTTAATATTTTTGAATATCCCTCAGTATGGTAAGAATTCTATATTAATTATCAAAAAATTTTCTAAATTTAATTAACAAGTACTATAAATATTTGTTGTTTTTAGAGATTATATAATAAATAGAAATATAAAATATTATTATAAGTCCTGAATATATTAAAAATTAGAAAAATTATAATAAAATATTTATTTATTAAACATAGATTTTCTCCAGGAAAGGAAATAATATATATTTATATAAAACTATTTCTGTTAGTTTTTTATATATCTCTATAATGAAGATTTATAATATTTAATTAAATAATTAAAATATATAGAAATAATAAATTTAAGAATTTTATTAGTTATATTTAATAAGGCTATAGAATAGTAATTTTTTAGATTTATATAATTATTTTTACCTGATTTCTGAAAAATAATTATAATTAAAATCTAGAAATATATTAAATTTTTATAATAATATTTACTTAATCTAAAATAATATTTATTATGATTATTATAAAATAAGATTTAAAATATTATCTGGGCTAGATATTTTATAAAATATCATATATTCCTATAGACTTCTTGTAGAATATAATAATCTGTGGTATATAAAATAATAATATATAATAAGATTTTATAATATTATTTAGATTAGTAAAATTAATTTTAAGAAGAAATATTTTTTAAAAGAATGTAGCTTTCTCTTCTGGATTATGAATTAAAATATTATTATTATTCAGATTATACAAAACAGGTATAAAGATAATTTTAAAATTATTTTTAAATTCTATTTATAATATCAGTTACTAGAATTTTTATATAGACTTATTCTTTTTTTAATTTATTTATCATATATAATTTTTAATATTTTAGTCACTTTATTTATTAAATATTAAATTTCTTCTTATCCTTTTCTGAATATATATATTTATATTATTTTTATATTTTCTTCCTTTTTTTACTTATTTAATTTTATTAATATATTCTGAATAAGATTATTATACAATTTATTTTTTTAAATTTATTTTATCAACTATCTCTGTAAATATTAATACAAAATAAAATAATATATAAAAATAATATTATTTAATAATATAATTTTTGCACCCAGGGAGGGCATATATATAGTTAAAATGTTTTAAATAATTTTTCTATCAGTAGCTATCTAATCTTACTATTTTAACATAAATATTTTAATAGATTAAAGATTAAATTGAATTCATATTAAATTATAATTAATAATTTGTTATTAATTATTTTAAAGCTGGCAGCTAATTTCTTAATTTATAAATTATTTTATAATTTATATAAGATTAATAATTGTCTTATAATTATATTGTTAAAGAGTAATAATATTAATATAATCCACAATCGCGCGGCCCATACAATCGCGCGGCCCATCTACTTCTGAAATACCATCCCAACCATCTACCTGAGGTAATTCAACCATTACAAATATCATGAAAATCAATTATCTCATTAAAATCTACAGTTAAGTAAGAAGGTAGAATCCTTCTTACTATTAAAACTATTTAGAAATACTAAATTACTAATATTTATAAGGTTATATATATTTTTAATATTTCTTGAACTATCCTCTGTGTATATTTAATTAAATAAAGCTTTATTAAAGATATAATCAATACATGTCAAAAATTATTAAAAAAAGAAAGAAAAATTATTTATTAAATAAATTTTATCTTTAAATAAATAAAGCATATCTTCATAATTACTTAAAATTAGAAAAATAATTAATTTAATATTCTCTAAGTAAAATTATATAATATTCTAAGTTAGTACTAACTAGACTTATAACTTTATTAAATATTATAAATCTTTTTAAATCTACTATGCTAGATAATATAATTATTAAAAAACTAGAATAAAGAATCCTGAAGTTATCAAAAACTAGTTTAAATAGATATAGAAAATTATATAAAAGTATAGAATTTTATTAAATAATATATATAATTTTAATAAAACAGGGTTTACTATAAGACTGATTACTACTATTAAAATAATAATTAATTTCTAAAAAATTAGTTAGCTGTTCTTAATTTAACCAAGAAACAGGAAATAAATTACTTTAATTAAGTATATTTAATCTAATAAAAAGATTTTATCTCTGATTCTAATTTTTAAGAATAAAATATATTTCTAAATATAATATTAAAATTAGTCTATTTCTCTTATCTGGAGAATCAAAGTTAGTGATAATAATTAGATAATTAATATAATTAAATTTTAATAGCTTTAAAAATACTTTATTCTATTAATTAAAAATAAGATAATAAATTAATATAGTCTTCTAGTTTTTAATAATTATAGTAATTATTTAACTCCTGAATTTAACTAATACTGTATTAAAAATAAGATTATTCTTATTTATATATTTCTATATTTATTCTATTTACTTTAATCTCTAGATATTAGTTATTTTAATATATTTAAATATATATATAAAGATTTAGTTAAACAGCAGACATGCCACAGCTATAATTATATTAATAAATTTAATTTTTTAAAAATATATTCTAAGATATATTAATAAGCTTAATAAAATTAAATATTATTAGTAAATTTAAAATAATAAATCTAGT
Source organism: Aspergillus neoniger CBS 115656 (assembly GCF_003184625.1). Taxonomy (NCBI): domain Eukaryota; kingdom Fungi; phylum Ascomycota; class Eurotiomycetes; order Eurotiales; family Aspergillaceae; genus Aspergillus; species Aspergillus neoniger. Next base: position 146,745 of record NW_020291186.1, on the reverse strand, counting down.
TCTTTTAAATCCTGATTAAGTACTTTATCAGTTAAATATTTATTTGAAAATATTATTCTTTTTAAATAGCTAGTTAAGTAGCTCAGTACTTCAAATATTATATAATATAAAATATCTTTTAAAATATCAGAATACTGTGGAATATCTGCTTCAGAAATATTAAATGAATTTAATATTATCTATCTGCTTTATACTACAGCAGTTTCTTAAGAAATATAAGCTTATAATAACTAATTTAATTTTATTAAAAAGAATAAGAAATTACATGCTAGCCATGAAAAACAGTTATAAAAAAAAGTATTTGAAAAAGTAGATAATCTATATAGAAGATACTACAGTTAAAGATATATAATAAGTTATCTAATATAATCAAGATACAGAGATTAATAGTGAGATTAGTAGTATTAATAGTAAGATTAAATAAATATCTTAATTTATAAAGACCTTCTCGCGGGCGCCTCTACAGTGCATTAATTACTTTATTATTAGTTATAGATATATACAGTGTTCAAAACCACCTAGTTTTTAATTATATAGCATTTTTATAAGCATTTATATTGAATTTAAGGCTTCATTTTGAAGATATCAAGTGATTCGGGTAGGGGAGTGGGCCGCGCGATTGTATGGGCCGCGCGATTGTGGATTACGTTAAATTAATATTATGATTAGTAATTAAATTAATCACGATCTCTGCTTCTGGATTTTAATAATTATATTTTAATATGATTTATATTAGATAATATAAATCAAAATTATTAATAATTAAATACCTACCACAAATACTTGTAGTTCTATAAAGAATTTCTCATATTAAAATATTTTCTTATAATTTCAGATTATAAATATTATATATATTAATAATCTTATTCTTAACAAGGTGTTAAAGAATTCAAATATTAGAATATTAAAAATAATATTAGATAAATTCTATTTTTAGATTTATTTTTTATTAATAAAAAGGTTAACTCAGTTATTTCCTAAATATATTTTTTGAAATAAATTATATAAGTATATAAAAGTAAATCTATAGAATCTGCATGTTGAGTAATTATTTAAAATATATTGTAATTTAAATATATTTTTTAAATAATTATATTAAAATCTTATATTTTTTATCAAAAAATATAATAATTGGGAGACTTTTCTAATGATTAATCTGTAATATATTAAGTTATAATATAATTATTTATAATTATTATTATTCTTAGTATTATTCTGATTAAAATTAAGATTTAAAAAATCTTTATCTCTATTATTAAAATTATATAGTTATTATTTTAATAATAATTCATTAATTTAATTTTATTAATCTGGACAGCTAGGGGTCCTGTATAAAGAAAATTTATTACCATTTATATTTATTATTATATTATTATTAATTTTAATAATAAAGATAGTTATCTTTTTATAAAATTATTTATAAATCATTTCAAGATTTTGAAATTATTTTTATTCAGTATTCTGAGGTTCAGTATAAGATTATTTAATATAAATTTATTTATTTTATAATTGAGCCTAGGAGCTTTCATAATTCTTATTAAAATCTTCATATTTTAAATTATCATAATCTTTTTCTCAATTTTTATGTAAGTATAATTTTATTCAATATAATATAATTAATTAAATCTTCACCTCTGTAACATAATAATTATATTAAATAGTTTAGCAGAAGACTTCTTTCTATATATAATGTTTAATTGCAAGATTAATAAGATCTCTAGTAGTATAATTTAATATTATTAATAAATTATATTTAAATAAATTTTTTTATTTACCGATCTTTACAGTCAGAGATATAATATTTTATTTCTTTATATTATATATAATAAATAATATATTATTATTTTGAAAAAATCTGTTTAACTGTATCCTTATAACTTAAAATCTTAGAATTTCTATAAATAATAATACTTTTATTAATATAATTAATTAAATTCTGGTTTTTATATTAAAGCTGTTAAATTATTATATTAAGAAATTTTTATATATACAATTCTAGATTTTTTGCTAGAGGCTCTAGCTTAATTAAAATTTTAAAGACTTTTATAAAAGTTAATTAAATTAGATTAATAATATTATTTTTAATATATAGTTTATCAAGCTAGTTAAATATACATAATTTAAAAATTAATATAAATCCTTTTATTATTATTTCTAAATATGAATATAATTTTAAAAATATATAAATAGATCTCTTATTTCTAGAATTATAATAAATTTAATTAATTTAATCTAATGAGCTTATTATAAGTATATAACATTCTTTATTTTTATAAAGTTCTTTATAATTATATAATAAGGGTGAATATGATGAGGTAGTGTGAAGAGTATATCTTATTCGCGAATACAAATGTAGGGTTGATTTTCTTAAAGTATTGTTACTAACTATCTTCTTTCTCTATCTGTGAATAGTAAAGTATTTGCGGGTAGTCTATGGGTTATATAATAAATACTAGCTAAGTCTTACAGCAGGACTGCTATCAGTATAAATATTTTTTATAATTAAGTTATCACGAGAGTTATAAGAATTTATATCTTTATAATTATTCTTTTTTTGTAAGGCCTTGGCCCCCAAGACCATGAGTATTAATAATAATCATGATATTATTTCTCCTGGGTGTACTTCGCGATAATTAATAGTATATAATACTGCTTGCAGTAGGCTAAATACTATTAAAATTCTTGCTTATAAATCTTCACAGAGAAAATTAAGTAAGAGAAAAATTATTTATTCTTTTTATCTCAAAATATTTTTTATAAGAATCCTTTGTATTATTGCTTGTATAGTTTCTCTATAAGTTTTTATTTATTAAGTCTTCCTGCAGGATATATAGAGTATTATTCTTTATATATAGAGTCCTAAAATTCACTACAGAACTTTCTTTTAAAATTCTGCGTGTGTATTAGTAATAAATCTGCTTTAAAATATAAATCAGGACTTAAGACTTAGGATTTCTAGTAGAATTTTATATAAATTTCTTTTTACTTAAATTTTAATCTTTTTTTTTATAATTTTCTTTTTTTATTTTCTTCCTGTCCCCGCTGCCCTTTCCTCTTTATAAAAAATAAATAAATAACTTTTCTGCAGGTGGTTATCATAACTTATATAATATAATATTATTATATAAAACTTATTCCTCTGCTACTGTATATTAATATATTATTATTATTATTATTATTTAAATCTGTTTCACAGCTGCTATTACAGCTTTATTTTTTATTAATTTATTTTTATTATCTACAGTCTTCTCTTTTAATCTTCTAATTATAATAAGCTTAAGTCTTCTTATGAATATAATTGAATTTACAGCTAATTATAGTAGTTACTTACTGCTATTTTCACTATTAATATAATTTTTTCTCTTTTTTTAATAATTCTGCCTGCGGCTCCCGTGTTTTTTATTATAATAAATTATCTTATTTTTACAGGTATTTATATATATATATAAGTACTAATTTATAATAGTCTATACTTTCTGTAGATATATTTAATACTGTTTAATTTTCTGTAGTACCTACTGCTAATAATTTTTACTAAGAAAAAATCTATAATAAATAATATATTTTAATTAATATATTAATAATTTTAATTATAAAGAATTTTTATATTTATAGACTATTCCTGCCTCCTGCAGGTATTTCTAGATTTATTTAAAGTTAGTTAATTCTATAAATAATAGAGTTTATAATCTAATTATTATACTAGTTTATAAAGCTGTCTGCAGTATCCTAGTTTATTAAAATATTTATAATATATTTAATTATCTTATCTAGTCTTCTTTTTCTGGAAAGAGTAGAAATCTCTTTTTAGCTAGAAATATTATTAAATAATAATATCTGTTTTCTATTTTATACTCTTTATTAAATATATCTTATAAGAGTAGTTAGGAAAGTATATCCAGCTTTATAAAATTATTCTTATAATTAAAACTGGAATATTATTTTTTTAAATAAGAAATATAATATATATTATAAGAACTAGAGCAGTACCCTGGCTTTCATAGTATATATTAATAATAATTATAGCTAGAAATATAATAACTGTTTTTATATTAGCTACTAAATATGCTTATTTTATTAATCAATATATATATATTATAAAATTAATATAGTTTATTTTTAATTTTACAACAGTACTCCACCTGCATGTAATATAAGAATATTTAATAATTAAAATTTATAAAAAAAATTAGATAATTATTTTTCTTTTATCTTTATAGTATAATTTCTATTATTTTTTTATTTTAATAATAAAGACTATCCCCCGGCTATAAACTTTTTATATAATTATAAATAATATAGATTCACAGCAAATTTCTAAGTATTATCTTTATTAAAGTATTTTTTCTATTCAATTAAGATCTCTGTAGTCTGGTTTTACTTTTATAAAGTAAATAATATCTTTAGATAATATTTATAGAATTCTTTTTATAAATAAAAATATTCCTGCAAATCTATTTTATCTATTTTATAATATTCGCGAAGTAAAGAAATATAGAATATATTATAGATTTAAATACCTGCAGATAACTCTAGTTTATAAGTCTATATTTTTTTAATATATAATATAATTCTTTATTCTGCAGGTCTAGTTTCTTATTAATCTATTTTTATAAAAGATATTTTATAAATAATGAAACTATTTAATTCACTGCAAAGTTCTTGAATTATTTTATATAATTATAAAATTTCTTCTATTCTTTATAAATAATAATTAAATTCTTTTTAACTCTCTCACAGGTATCTCTAATTCTTTTAAATCTTATAAAAATATTTATTTTCTTCTGGATTTCTTTATAGAAGTCTAGTCTGATTATTCACAGGTACTTTATATATATAATACAAAATAATATTTTTCCAGTTAAGATCTGTGAAAAATTATTATATATAAATTTTAGAAGTAGTAAGAGATTTATCTAATTATCTTATTTAAAATTTATATAATTTCACAGATATTATTTAAAAATATTATTTAAATATTTTATTTAACTATCTGTTTACAGGTAATAGACTATATTTAATTCTTATTTTATTAAAAAAATATATATAAAATCTGACTAGAATTCTTTTGTAAATATACTGTCTTAATCTATAATAATCTTTATAAATATTTTATATAATTAGAAGATCTCTCTCGGGAAGATCCTCGCGAGATTCTCTTCTATAAGATTCTTTTATAAGAAGATAAAGTAGACTATTTTATTATATTTATTTACTATTACTAAAATACTATTGAAGATCTCTCGTAAGTCTTTTATAATATTAATACTTGCAGGTAAATTAGTAATAAAATTTCTTATAATCTCTTCTTATAATTTTACGGGTATTAGAAGTAATTTTAATAAATCTTATTACTTTTCATAAATTATTTTATTTTTTTAACAGACTTTACAGTATTTCTATATAATATTTCTAATTTTTATTTATTAGAATCTTCATGAAACTAGTATTATTATCTTTTTATTTATAAAATAATCTGTAATAAAATCATTAGATAATTTTATAAATATTTATAATTTTAATTTTTATTTATCTAGAATATATAGTCTTCTAGATCTCTAGAAAAGACTATTATAGTTTTTTTATTTAATAAATTTATTTATTTTCTTACTTCTTGTGAGTTTAAAGCTCACAGAATTTCTTAATTTTTTATAGATTTTTTAAATCTGTTTATCTTAGACTAGTATTTATAATATTTTCTTAAATAACTCTATAGATAGATTTTTATAATTAAGTATTTCTATAAAAATAACTTTTTTTATTCTTATTTCTCCGTAAGTTATTCTTAGATTAGAATATTTCTGTAAGTTATAATCTGCCTGACTATTATAAATTTTCTTTTTTATAATATATTCTTAATAAATTAGAGAGCTGTTATAGTATTACTTCTTTTATTTTTTTATAATCTTCTGTAATTTATTCTTAGATTAAGATATTTCTACAAATTATGATCTGCTTGATTATTATAAATTCTCTTTTTTTATAATATATTTCTAATAAGTTAGAGAGCTATTATAGTATTACTTCTTTTAATTTCTTGTAATCTTCCGTAAGTTATTCTTAAATTAAAATAGTTCTGTAAATTATAATTTATCTGATTATTATAGATTCTTTCTTCCTGTAGTATATCTTTAATAAGTTAAAAAAACTATTACAGTATTACTTCTTCTAACTTCTTATAATTTTCCGCGGATATTTCTTTTTTTGTAATCTAGATATTATAAGAGAGTATTTACAGGATTCTGAGTCTCTGGATAATATATAATATAAAATCTAAATATTATAAAATATTATATTTATTATACTTATCTTTATAATAACTTTTTATTAGTCATGAAATATTTTAGAGCTTTATAATTTATTACAATTTTTATTATAAGATCTACTTCTTCTAACTAGTATTTCTATTTTTTAAAGAACTTAATTATCATAAGTAATTCCTGGTCTGGAATTCTATAATTATATTTTATTATAATTATTTTTTATAAATAAAATATAATTAATATTTACTAGCTATTCTTATCTTTCTATAATAATATTTTATTAATTATAAATATTAATATATCAGTTTTAATATATATTTATTTTCCTTCCTGGAAATAAGCTGTGATAATATTCTCTATAAATATATTTTTTAATTTATAAAAGCTTTTATAAGTCTTTTTTATTAGAAAATCTAGATCTAATTTTCTTTTTTCTTTTTTACAGGATTTCTTAGTCAAGTTAATAAGTAGATTAGATAAATATAAATATCTTTATATAAACTGGTAATACTAGCTTATAAAATTTATAAATTATAAAATCTCTTTTATATTCTGTAGCTCTGGCTATCTATAGATTATTTTAATTTATTTAATTTTATTTATATATCTTCACGGTTAATAATAAAACCTAGAAAGTTAATCTCTGATTTTATAAAATAGTACTTATTTTATTTTATATATAATCTAGCTTTTTCCAGAATCTGCAGTATTTCACAGACCTGTTTTTTATATATCTCAAGATCTTATAAGTATATTATAATATTATTTAAATAAATAATAATAAAATAGTCTAGGTACTCCGTGAATAATAAATTTATAAAATTCTAAAATCCTGCGGGTGTATTAGTCAGTCTAAAAAATATGATTATATATTTAAATAATCTATATTTTACATAGAATATTATTTTTTACTTATAATTCTTTATAATTCTTATTTTATAGTAAATCTTGCAGAGATTAAATTAAATAAATTATAATATTTCTGCGAGATATTTAATATATTTATTAATTTATAATAGCAGGTACTTGTTCTTAATAGTTTATTTATTTAATTTAATTAATATATATTTTTAGACTTTTATTCTTCTTCTTTATAAATAAAACTGAAGTATTTATAGATAATTTTAAGCTTTAGATCTATTCTTTTATAAAATATTTTTATAAGTACTTCTACAGGATTTTCTGTTCCGCGGGAAATATCTTATAAATTAAACTAGTTTTAAATTTATAATTCTCTAAGCTTAATTTCCAGATCAATTTCTGGTTATAAGAATAAATATAATATAATTTTTTTCTCTGTAAATATTTTATTAAATTTCTATAATTATTCAGGTAGTTCTTCCTTCTGATCTTTATAAATCTTTTAAATTATTATAATATATATTTATTCTAGATCTTTCTTTTCTGTGAGAAAATTTTTTATAGATATTTAATATATTCACTATTCAGGCTATCAGGGTTTCACAGAACTTTAAATAATAATAATAATTAAATTCTATAAAAGATTTCATAGAGTAAATTTAAGATATTTCCAGTATAATATTCTCTATATCAGATATCGTGATTGTGATATTTTAATAATTCTTATAATTATTTTCTATATTTTTAAAACTTTTTATAAAGATTATTATTTTTTCTGAACAAATTCTGTCTTTACTTAAAGATTTTATAAATATTTTTATGGATGCTGGTTCTTATTCTATAATCTTTATAAATATTATAAGAACTAGATTTATTTTTATTTTTATATTTACTAGTACCTTTATCTTGCAAAGTATATTAAAATCTTTTTTTATAAATAATCTTGCATGTATCTATAAGCTGGAATATATTATAAAAAATACTTTTTTTAATATTTTATATTTTATATAAGTAATTAATTATTTCTTTATAATTAGCTTTCTTTTAAATATATAATATTCTACTGTAAAGTAGTTTTATTTTTTATATTTAAAATAAATTACTGTTCTAGAAGCTGTCACGGATTTAGTTATTAATATTTATAAAACTATATTATAATTCTTTTTTTATAGATAATAGTTCCGTGGCTTTTCTTCTTATAAAATATATTTCTGGAATTATTTTATTCTATTTATAAAAGATAATAGTCTTTTTTTATAAATAGTCAAGCTTTTTACTCTGCCAGTTAAAATTTAATTATATTTTTATAAGAAATATTACCAGGTCCTGCTTACTTGCAGGAAATTTTAGTTATTTATAAATCTTATATTTTATTATTACAGAGAATAATTTAAAGAATAGATAAAGCTATATTATATCTAGTTCTTAAGTTTTATAATTAAATTCTATCTTTATTTTCTTTTATTATTAGAGATATATGAAGTTCTTTTTTTCTTTATAAAATATAATTTTAAAAATTTATGATTAAGCTTCTTACCTTCTATTATTTAGATCTTTTAGTTAAATTTCTAAAAATTTATAAAAGCTTTTTTATTTATAATTATAATAAATACTTACAGTTTCTTCTTTTCAGAAGTTGTTAGATATATAATTTAGATATATTATTATAATATATATTTTCTGCTTTTTATTCTAGTTATTTATTTCTATAATTAATTTTTACTGAGTAATAAATAATTAGTAGATAGTATAGTTACAGATATGATAATATTTATTATTTTATAGAGAATAAATGCAGATGTCAGAGTATCTCGAATTTATAATAAAATTTTTAAAGTTATTTAAATCCTTATAAATTTTTTTTAATCTTATAGTAATTTCTAGTTTTGACTCCAGGTTCGCGATCTACTCAAGTAAATTAAATTATTTATAAAGATTATTTAAGAAGATTTGTATTTTCCTGGATTTTTTTATAATTATTTTAATATTAGTCTCGCGGACTAGTAAATCAGAAAATTCAGGACTCTTTACAAAGACAGTTTCTGGTATTTCGCGCGAATATAGCTTAACAGATTATTTCACGGGGTTTAAGTAATAAGATTATAAGAGTAAATATAATAAGATAATATGAAGAGTATATCTTATTCACGAATATAAATATAGAGTTAATTTTCTTAAAATATTATTATTAATTATCTTCTTTCTCTATTTATAAATAATAAAGTATTCGCGGGTAGCCTGTGGATTACATGATGAATATTAGCTAAGCCTCGCAGTAGGACTGTTATCAGTATGGATATTCCTTGTGATTAAGTTATTGCGAGGGTTATAAGGATTTATGTCCTTACATATATCCAGAAAGAAGATTCCTGTTATTCTTTTTATGAATATAATTATAATATCTAGAAAGTTCAGAAAGATATTTTTTAAACATATATATTTATTATGATTTTTTACTAATATCTAAAGTTATTAATATACTCTAGTAAGAGGTTTGCTTATATATATAAATTCTTATATATAATTAATTTAATTATTTAAAGTTATATAATCTTTCTAGCAGCCTTTTATAATATTAAAGCTCTATAACATTAAAAAACACTGGAAAATAATATAGATGATATTAGAGAGTAGTTAAATATAATTTTTCAGGATTATTTAATCTCTAAAAGCATTAGTAAATATGCTTTTGCAGGGTACTAGAGTTCATATCTTTTAATTATATATATGCCCTGCCTGGATATAGATATTATATGATTAAATAATAATAATATTACTGTATTTTATTTTATATTAATATTTATAAAAATAGCTAATAAAGTAATTTTTTAAATATAAATTATATAATAATTTTATCCAGGACATACTGATGAAATTAAATAAATAAAAAGAATAAAGTAAATATAAAAATAATATAAGTATATATACTTAGACAAAGATAAGAAAAGATTTTGTATAATTTATTATTTAATAGATAGAGTAACTATTGTAATATTAAGAATTATATATTATAAATAAATTAAAGAGAAAGGTAAATCTGTATAAAAATTCTAGTAATTAATAAATTAAACTTGTATTAAAAAATTTTTAAAATTTACATTTGTATCTGTTTTATAGGATTTTAATAATATAATTAATATTATTTTAATTAATAATCTAAAGGAGAAAGCTAAGTAATTTAAAAAATATTACTTTTAGATTAATGTTACTGATCTGAGTAATATTATAGAATATTATTTATTATTATTATTATAATTGCTACAGATTACTCTGTAAAAGATCTAAAGAATTATATATTAAATTATATCTTATTAAATATAATTAATAAAATTCTTTAGTTTATTATTACAATTTATTTTAATTATTTAATTAAATATTATAGCTCCTGCTGCAGGGATATTTAAAAGAATAAAAAAAATATTTTTATCAATATATATTATATTTTATCAAAGAAGATTCATTCTGCCTGACAGAATAAATATTTGATTATAATTTTTTAATTTTTTATATATATAGAATTTATAATAATATCTTATATTTATACTTATTATATAATTTTTAAAAGCAGCGAGTGTTTAGTACTTACTAATTAAGTTTTAAAACCATTTTAATAATTATATTATTTAATTATTATTATGCTGAAGAGCGCCTCTGAAAAATCTTAAATTATAATTAATATTTTATAAAACTCTTTATTAGTTCTTATATTTTATGGATTTTATAATATTGATCTGCTTAGTAATTAGTAATAATAATAGAAGTTTTTCTAATTAAATATATCAATAATATTTATATTTTCATCTAGGATTTTATTATTTAAAATAATTACTTTTTACTTTAATATATACATGAATATACTAAGTAATAAAATTAAATAAATATATCTAGATTTCTATTAATTATAACTTAATTTATCTAGTCAGATAATATATTTCTATATTTATTATTTATAATCTTTATATTATAAAATTTAATTGACTGTTTTGTATATAAAAAATCAAAATTATAATTATAAAAAAACTCTATTATTTTAATATTTATGTTTATTTTGATTTATTAGAAAGAGTCTATTCAAAATAATTATAAATTAAAATAATTAATTTAACTTTTATTTTATTTTTATATATATATATATTATAATTTTATTTCTTTTTTTAAAAAGCTGCTCCACGTGGCTTATATAAAATATATCTATTTTTAAAAAGAATAGTATCTGATGTTATGAAAATTAGAAAAACCATCTAATACCATATACTTTGCTGGATTATAAAGACTTTTGATATAATATTTTATATAGCTCACAAAATTTATCTCTATATTATATTTTCTATTTTATTTTTAAATAAGTTACTGAAGACAGCTGTCTAAAAATTCTAGTATTATTATTTTATTAAATCATTTGTAATATATATAATCAAAAATTAATTAAAAATTTTTTAAATAAAATCTGATACTCTTCCTCCTGCAGAAATTTAAAATAAACCTTATTTAGTTTTTAAATAAGAATCTGGCGGATTTATTTAATTTTAAAATTATTAATTTTATAATAGTTCTTCTTTAGTAGAGCCTGCTGTATATAAAAATTATAGATTTAAGAAAAAATATTTAAATAATATTAATAACTTAATTATTTATAAAAATTTATCTAAATAACAGTGGCCACAGAGACAGTATTAGTATAATAATTATTATAATATTTTATATTATCAGCTGCCCTGTAAACTTCAGTATAATATATATAATATATATTAAAAAACTTAGTAGTATTATTTTGGTTTTTAATTAATAATACTAATCTTAATCTTCTTGTTATATTAATATCTATATTATTCAAATCCTATAATATAATTATTATTATTATTAACCAGGTTATTATCCAGGTCTGTATTAACTTTTTTTCATTATTATTAGTTATATTAATATAATTCATAAAATATTATTATATTTATTAACTAACTTTACTATCTTAGCTAGATATCTTTTTCTAATTATTTTTTAATCTTAATTATTTTTTAATTATAAAAGAATCTCCAGTAATAAGCATACTGATTATTTTATTAAAATTAATATTAAAAATATTATTTAATCAAAAATATATATTTAGAATCAAATTTACTCATTTTATCTGTAAAGTAGTATAATTTATTATTATAATATAAATCTTAAATTAATTCAAGGCTCTATTAAACAGGATACTAAGAAAGCAGAATAATTATTTTTTATAAAATATCAATAATAATACTTTTTTCTGAGCAGCAGTAATTTTATTTCTTTATATATTTATTCTGATAATAACACTCTCATAGCTGATTATATAGAAATAAATACGATAATAAAAATATTTATTTTAGAATAATCAGTATAAGTAAATAAATCTTATATCTTTCTAATAACAAGTATATTTAATAATCAGGATCTTAAGTAAATATAATATATTTTTATATGGTTTAAAGAAGACTTTAATCTAACTAAATAAATAATATATTAACATAAATCTAAAAAGATTTGGAGGATTGCAAGTATTTTATATATATAAATATAGATATTATATAATCTTAGATATAAGTGATTTTTCTAATTACTCTGGTAGCAGTGCCTGGCTGTTAGATTAATATTATATATTATTCAGCCGCACAGCTGATATAAGTATGTATAAATAAATCAATTAATTAATTAATTAATCAATTATTATTAATATAATTTTAACTCTTATTAAATGGTTCTATTTTATAAATTATATTATTAATAGTTTGACCTGTAATTCTCCTTCTTACTAAGTTATATTTTTAGAAACATATAATATAAATATTTTTTATTAAACTGTTATCCAGGCTTGTACTAATTTCTTTAGTTACTATTAAATAAATTAAATTAATACATTTTATAAAATATTATTATATAGATTAACTAATTCTGAGATTTTGATTAAAGGATTTCTTTATAATAGCTTTGTGGCTATAAAAAGATATCTAGTAATAAATATATTAATTATCTTATTAAGACCGGGGCTGCAGCTACTATATAAAAAAATTATAAATATAAAATATATTAATATATTAATTTTATTCTTAGTATGCTATACGCGCCTCAGGATTCTGGTTAATAAAATATAAAAAATTTAATAAAAAATAAATCTGTATAACTCATATATAATATATTTTTTTCACAATTTATTTTTAAATTATTTATTTTATATTCAGGCCTGCATTACAGGTGTAAAGCTTTATTCTATTATGAATATAAATTAAGAAAATCATTTTTATAAATTATTTTAGTATTATTAAAGTTACAGAATTAATTGAATATTTATACAAAATAGAAAAATAATTGTATATATTTTATTTTTATATATATAGCACGCAGGTATATATATAGAAATATTTAAATTAAAACTTCCTATAGGTGATTACAGGTATATACTTAAAATTAAATTTATTAATCTACCTATGAAATAATATAATTTATTATAATATAAATCCTAGATTAGTTCAGGATTTTACTAGATAAGATACTAGAGACAAAAGATAATCTTTTTTTATAAAATAATAATAAATTTATTTATATCTATATATATCTATTTTATTAATAATGCCCCCCTGCCAGTTATATGAAAATATTATAAAAATTTTCTCCTAAAAATAATTAATATAGTTGAACAGGTCATATTTTTCTGAAACTAAATAAATCTAGTACTAGATAAATTTCAGATGACAGGTCTATTTTTATATAAATTAAAGCCTTCTTTAATCCACGTGGGCGAAGTAATATATTAAAATAAATATAAAAAAAATTAAAGTTTTATAAGTATTTTATATTATATAGGTATTTTACAAAGGTATCTTACAGTTTATATATATATAGTAGTTCTAGATGTTCGTGATTTTATTAATTATTCTAGTAGATTGATTAATTGATTAATTTATTTATATATGTTTATGTCAGCTGTACAGCTGAATAGTAGATAGTATTAATCTAACAGCCAGATATTATACTGCTAGAGTAATTGGAAGAATTAGATAATAAGTATATTTATTACTAGACTTTTTTATGATTAAATAATTATTACAGAAAAATCATCCAGCTGAAATAATAAAATTAGTTAATATATATAATAATATTTTATAAAATATATTAATTTTATAATAATGAAAAAAAATAAATACAGACTTGAATAATAAGTTAATTATTAATAAAAATAATTATCTTATATATTTCTAAGAATACAGAGATTAACAAAAAAAATCATAATTAGAATTATTTATAATATAATTTATAATATATAATTATTAAATAAGAGTCAGGACTATGTTAATATTAAGAAATATTTAATATATATTATAAAATATAATACTTATTAATATATTAATATTACCTCCATAGCTATTATTATTTATATGAATATTAAATAAATTAGTTGTATTAAACTACTGGTATTATTTAATAATTTTTTGTAAATTTATATTCTCTACCTACAGCAGGCTTTACTAAGAAAAAATAATTTTAAAATTAATAATTTTAAAATTGAATAGAATTTATTTTGAATCTTTATAAACATAAGAATTTTAGATCTTACTTTAAAATTCTTTTTTATAATTAACTGTTAGTTATATATATTATAAGATCTATAATAAAATAATAATACTGATTAATTAATTAATTAACCAATTAATTTAATATAACCCACAGTTAGACGGCCCCCACGGTTAGACAGCCCAGCTGGTAATACTATATAAAAGACTCTTTTTAAATACATAATATCTTAACTATTATAAGACTAGAAGACTCAATATTGTATAAATAATTATAAATTATATAAATAACTATCTATTATTTCTTACAAATTTATATAAATATGAATAGTATCTTATCATATTATAAAATCTGTAATTTATCTGTAATTTTACATACATTAACATATTTCCTATAAGAAAATCTTTAAAAATCTAGAAAAAAATCATGTATTATCCATTCAGTTGTATATTATTTATATATAAAATCAGAACTAATATGATTCAGTATTGGTTAAGATATTAAAGATTCAAAAAAATATCTTTTATATGGGATAACCAGATAGGCCGCCTAACTATATAGGCTATCTAACTGTGAGTTACATTATTCATACATACTTATATTAATCTCAATAATTAGGTAATGGATAGTATTAATCTAGTAGCCAGGTATTATATTACTAGAATAACTAAAAGAATTATTTATATCTAGAATCATATAATATCTATATATATGAAATATTTATAATTCTCTAAATCGCTTTATATTTACTTCTGCATATTATGGCTACATAGATCAGAAAAAGCTTTAATCTATATAGAAGTCTTATATCTATCTGAGATTCTGTTTACTAGATAATCATATTACTAGAAAATTATATAATTTATTTAATTATACTAATTATTTTGAAATAAATATTTTTATTATAATATCCTCCTCTGCATGGCTAGCAGGGAGGGTGTTATTATTAGAATAAATATATAAAAAATAAAATTATTATTATTCTGCAAAATAGGATTATTTTTTTAATATTTTATTTAATAAGGCTCTGGATTGGCCTAGAATCTATATTATAATAATAAATTATATTATTTTATAAGCCATATTAATAAATTTAATTTCTAGTTAATTTCTAGTACTTACCTGTGATTATCTATAAAAATCTTAATTTAAATATTTTTATATATATATCTACATGCTATATATATAAAAATAAAATATATTGAATTAATTATTCTTTTATCTTATATAGATAGCTAGTTAATTCTATAATTTTAATAATACTAAGATAACTTATAAAAGTGATCTTTCTGATTTATATCTATATTAAAATAAAGTTCTATACTAAATATATATTATATATATAGATTATATAAATTAATTATTTACTGGGTCTTTTATACTTTATTAATTAAGATCTTAAAATATAGATAGTATACTGAGAACAGGATTAATTTATTAAAATTAATATTATTTTTTAATTAGATAGTATTCTCAGTACTGGCTTTGATAAAATAATTAATATATTTATTATTAAAGATCATTTTATAATCAGAAAGCTACTGCAGAAAGATTATTTAATTAAAATAATAAAATTAATTAATATATATAATAATATTTTATAAAATATATTAATTTGCTTAATAATAATTAAAGAAATCAGGTCTGGAAAATAATTTTATTATTAATTAAAATAATTATTTTACATGCTTTTAGAAGCACTGGAATTAATATAATAAAAATATTATAATTATTAATAATATAATTTATAGAATATAGCTGTTTAATAAGAACTAGAATTATATTAATATTAATAAGTTCTCTAGTATATATTATATATATTATACCAAAGTTTATAAGGTGGCTGATTATATAAAATCTCATAATCATTATTATATTAATATTACTACTATAACTGCTGTTGTTTATATAAATTTATATAAAAATCTTAAATTATTAATATTATTTAATTATTTTTTAAAGCTTATAATTTTAAGATTACACAAATTTGCTGGATCTTTATCTAAAAATTAAATAAAACTTCTTTAAAGTCTTTATAAAAATGAAAATATTAGATTTTATTCAAGATACTTTCTTATAATTAGCTATTAATTATATATGTTATAAAGTATCTGATAAAATAATAATTTCAAAATATATAAATAATTATTTTTAATAATTTATTTAAAAATAAGATAAGAAGGCATAATATAAAAATAGATTTTAAAAATAATATAAAATATTATATAGAAAACTTTAATAATTTAATAAAATATATAATACTAGATATCTTACATCATTTTAGTAATATTAAATATTATTTTTTGATATTTTTTATATTTTATATAAGCTATATAAAGTAATTATATAAAAGTTAAGAAATCAGGATTATAGTATATTTATTAAAGATTTAAAATAACTATCTTTTATATTAAGTTAATAATTAAAAATCAGATTAAGATTAAGCTAACTACTCTAATTTATAATTAATTTAAATGAATCCTTTTTAATAAATCAGAGAAAAATAAATACTGAAATAATAAAAATTTTCTATAAATTTAATTTTAATACTTTATAAAATAATTAATCAAGCTTTATAATATAAGAATTATAAATAAATAATATAAAAATATATTATTTATCTAGATAGATTAAATTATATTTAATAAATAGAAATTTAAGTATATATACTTTTTTATTATTTAATATATTTTTATATATGTCAGAGTTAAAAATAGTTATTTTAAAAAATAAAATTCTAGATAAAAATACAGATATTATCTTTATATCTAATTATGAAGTAATTTCTGTTAT
The DNA here is from genome assembly GCF_003184625.1 of Aspergillus neoniger CBS 115656. Classification (NCBI taxonomy): domain Eukaryota; kingdom Fungi; phylum Ascomycota; class Eurotiomycetes; order Eurotiales; family Aspergillaceae; genus Aspergillus; species Aspergillus neoniger. The sequence continues at coordinate 129,298 of NW_020291186.1, read as the reverse complement.
TAATACTAAATCAGTATTATAAAATAAATAAAATATATAATAATAACAAATTTAAAAATTTTATTAATTATATTTAATAAGGCTATGAGATAATAATTTTTTTAGATTTATATAATTATTCTCATTTAGTTTCTGAAAAATAACTATAATTAAATCTGGAAATATATGAAATAATATTTATAATCTAAATATATATTAAATATCTTTAATAATATCTGTTTAATTTAAGATAATTTTTATTATAAAATAAAATTTAAAATATCATCTAGATTAGGCATCTTATAAAATATAATATAATATATAATTTTATAGATCTTTTATAAAATAATCTATAATATATATAATAATAATAAATAATAATATTCTGTAATATTACTCAGGTCAGTAATATTAATTTTAAAAAAAAATATTTTTTAAAATAATCTAGTTTTCTTCTCTGGATTATTCAATAAAGTATTATTTATATTATTAAAATTATATAAAATACATATAAAAATACATTTAGATTTTTTAGTTTATATTTACTAAATTGGCTACTAGAACCCCTAAATAAACCTATTTCTTTTCTCAATTTATTTATAATATAGAATTACTAATATTTTAGTAATTATTTGATTTACTAGATATTAGATTACACAGAATTCATTCTTATATTTTTTAAATATATATATTTATATTATCTCTATATCTACTTTATCTTTTTTTTATTTATTGAATTTTATTAGTATATTCCAGATGGGACTATTATATAATTTATTTCCTAGAAATTATATTTTTAATTATCTTTATAAATATTAACATAAAATAAAATATAATAATATTAATATTTGTATCCAGGCAGGATATATATATATTATTAATATCTTTCAAAATAATATTTTATTAATAATTATTTAATTTCATTATTCTAGTACAGGTACTTTATTTAATAAATCAGAAATTAAATTAAATTAATATAAATTTATAATTAATATATTATTATCAGTTCTTGCAGGACTAGTAGTTAATTAATTAATTTATAAATTATAAAATAATTTATATAAAATTAATAATAATCTTATAATTATTTTTTCAATCAGCAGCAGTTTCGGATTAATTTTAATAATAAATTTAACTAATATCTCTGTCTCAGGGTTTTAGTAATTATATTTTAATATAATTTATATTAGATAATATAGATTAGAACTATTAATAATTAGATATTTATTATAAATATTTATAATTTTATAAAAGATTTTTAATATTAAAATATCTTTCCACAGCTTAAATTTAAAAATATTATATATATAAATAATTTTATCTTTTATATCCAGGTCTTGAACAATCAGGATACTAAAATATTAAAAATAATATTAAATAAATTATATTTTCAGATTTATTTTTTATTAATAGAAAAGTAGATTTAGAGTGATTTTTATCTAAATGTATCTTTTAAAATGAATTATATAACTGTATAGAAACAGTCCTATAAAATCTATATATATATATATAAATATAATTATTTATAATATTTAATAATTTAGATATGACTTTTGAACAGTTATTATATTAAAATCTTCTGTTTTTTTATTTAAAAACATATTGTAACTAGAAGACTCTTCTAGTAATTAATCTATAACATATTAACTTATAAAATATTTATTAATAATTATTATTAATATTATTATTATTAAAGTTAAGATTTAGAGAATTCTTGTTTTTATCATTATTAAAATATGTATATTTATTATTTTAATAATAATTCATTAATTTAATTTTATTAATTTGAACAGTCAGGAGCTTTATATAAAAAAGAACTTATTATTATTTATATTTATTATTGTATTATTATTATTAATTTTAATAATAGAAACATAAAATTAATTATAAAATTATTTATAACTTATTTTAATATTCTGAGATTGATTATTTAATATTCTAAGATTTGATATAATATTATTCATCATCTAGTTAAGTCTGAAAGCTTTTATAATTTTTATTATAATTTTTATTTCGAATTATTATAATTTTTTTCTTAGTCTTCAAACAGAATTATTTTATATAATATAATTAACTGAGTTACTAATTATATAAAATAATAATAATAATATCTTGTATATCAGTCATAGCAGTATTAAATAATTTATTAAAAGATTTTTTGTATATAATATCTAATCAAGGAGTTAATAGAAAGTTTACTAATATGATCTAATATCTTTAATAAATTACTTTTAAATATATCTTCCTATATTTATAAATATAATTAAAAATATAATATATATAATTCTTATTAATACTATTTTTATAAAAATGATTAATATTTTTATAATCTTCTGCGCAGTATGTACAGCCTAAATATTTATAATAATATTAATATATATATTTATAATTTTAATATTTATAATATTAAAGAATATGTTAGTCTCAATTATAACTTATAATATTGAAATTAATATTATTAAATAAAACTTTTATATATATAGCCCGGCTGGCAGTATAATTATTATTAAATTTTATTATTAATATAAAAAATAATTTTTCTAAATAACAGTTTGGTTTTGCCCGAGCGCTGCCCTTATCGGCGCTTTCTGCCTGGCGAGTCCGCCTCACTAGTAGGTTAACTAGCAGGGGTCTGTAACAGATAAATTATAATTTTAATAATTGAAATTTTTAATATTAAGAATCTGTATTATTTCTGAAGTCTTATTATAAAAATATTTTAAATAAAATTAAAATAATATTAAAGTTATTATATTTTATAAATATTTTTAAAATTAGAAATTTAAAGTATTTGTCACATTACTGAGTATAATTAAAAAAATAGTCTTAGATAAATAAAATCCTGTAAATTAAGATTTTAAATTAAAAAAAATTAAATATTTTTCTGCTGTCCTGCTCCTATAATTATTAAATAGAATTAAAAAAAAACTATTAGAAGTAGTTTTCCTATATAAAATAATTTTGAAAAAAATTTAAGATAACTCAAGAATATATTATTAAAAATTTAAAAAAGAAATTTATTATTTCTAATATAATATTATTTACTTTTTTTATTCTCATAGTGCAGAAGTCCGGAGAAAAATTATATTTTTATATAAATTATTAGAAATTAAATATATTAATAAAAAAAGGTCTCTATCTGATTTTATTAATTAATAAAATAATAAATTAATTAAAAAATATTAAAATCTTTACTAAGCTTAATATTTCTTAAAGATTTTCTTAAATCCATATAAATCCTGACTCTGAGAATCTGATAAGATTTTATATTTATTATAAAATTTATAAGTATTATATATTATTATTTAATTTTATTAACTGCTCAGCTGTTTTCCAGGCTATTATTTATAAATATAAATTTTATATAATAAAAACTAAATTTCTAGACTTTATAATTTTTATTATTAATATATATATAAATCTGATAAAGACTACTATAATTATTAAATATAATTATATAATAATTATTAAAAGAATTTAATGTTTTTTAAACTTCCGTAACTTCTATTATTAATTTATTAAAAAATATAATTAAATTATAAAATTTATAACTTAGTTAACCTGGAAAAATATTTTTTTATAAAATAATATTTATAAAAAAATGTTTCAGATTTTAAAAAATCTTAATATTTGTATTTATATTAATATATTATAATTTATTTAAATCTATATAAATGAAAAGTAATATTATTAATAAAAAAATAATAAGAGTTCTTTAATAAATTAATAAATATAATATTTTATAATTTATCATTCCAAAATTATATCTTTATTTAAGTATAACTATGATATTTATAATAAAAAGATATTAATAATTATATAAATTCTAGTATAGTAGTGTAAAGAGTTAAATAAATTATAATAATTAAAAAAATTAATATTTTTACAAATCATTAAATTTTAAATATTTTATAATTATTAAAAAATTTATTATTAAATTATTAAGAGACTATTATTTTCAAGTACTATTAAAATCTAATTAATTAAGATTAAAAATTATTTTTATATCTTAGTCTGAATTTTCTAAATTTACTATAATAATAATTTCTGTAAAATTAAATTTTTATATAATTAATTATATATTAAAAATTAATTATAATTATTTATTTTTAAAATTTTTTTAAAAGGAAGTATGACAGCCAGATAATAATGTTTTTTAAAAAAATAAATTATTATTATATTAAAATTATCTAATAATTTCTGATAAAAAATCTTTAAATATAATTATTGAATAAAATTTATTATTAATTATTATTTTAATATTTATATATCCCAGGCGCACGAAGATAATTATTTAAAATATTAATATCATTAAAATACTTAGAATAAAGATATTTAATATTATATAAATAATTATTTAATATATAGATATAAGAATATCTATTATAATTTATTCTTAAATTTGTTTTATTTTTTACTAATTTTTATATATTTATAATAATATATTTTTATAAATTTCTAATTTTCTTTTTTAAAATTATAATGGTTACAACACAGTCTTTATTATCATAAATTCTTTTAATAAATATATAATCTTTATTCTATATACTAAGTAAATATTTATATAAAATATAGTATTTTTATCTATAAATTAAATATATATTTAAATGAAACTATTAAATATAATTATCTTTAATTACAGAGATTAGTTTATAACTAATTTTCAGAATAAGTTTTATAAAATTTTATTAATTAAATGAAAGCTTTTTATCATGTATTATTTTTAAATCAATAATTAAATAAAAATTATTAATTAATATATAGTTTAATAACTTATCTTATTTATTAATTATTTTCAAAAATATTTAATTAAAATTAATATTTCTGATTAATTTTATTATTATTAATTTTTTCATATAAATCTACTAGACTATTACTATTTATAATAAAAAATTTAAAAATCTAAAATATTATTTAATTAAATATTTTTATAAATTTTTTATTATATATAATTATTTAATATTAGGCACAGGAATTTACCTGTTAAATAAAATAAATCTAATTTTTTTATTTATAAAAATATTTCAAAAATTTAAGATTAATAAATTTAATAAATAAACCATTAATATTATCTAGAGAATTTTAATATTAATAATAGAATTTTTATTAATATAAAAAACTAGCACTGGGACTAGTCTTTATAAAAATTTTTAAATAATTAATATAAATTTATTCTGATTATTAATAAGATAAATAATATATATAAAATCTATTTTTTAAAATATATATATATATATATATATCTATTCTTTTATGTTAAGAAATTATATTTATAAAATTTATTAAAGATCCTATTTAATTAGAAATTTTAAAAATACTTTATTTTATTTATAAAATTACTATATTAAGTATTACATTTATTTCGGATTTTTCAAGTAACTACTGTAGTGGTTAACTACTGTTAAGATTAATAAATTTATACTAGATTATAAAAATAATATTATAATTTTAGCTAAGGATAGCCAGTCTTAAAAAATGAGATAATATAATAATAAATAATATAATTAAAAAATATAATATAATACATAATGTAATTTTTATTTATTTTACTGATTATATATAATCCTATTTAGTTATTCTATTTATTTTATTTTATTTATTTATTTTTATTATATATATATATATATTTATACTTCTTTCCTTTCCCCTCTCATATTCAATATCCTAGTTTAGACGCGCTGAATATGATTATTTGATTAGCTCTCACAATAATTAATTTCTAAGAAATAAAAATTAAAAAAATTATTTTATAAAAAATATTTATAATAATATAGAAAATATAATTATTCCTGGTATTTCATAATTTTTATTATTACTTTATTAAAAATTATAACTGAATTACTTAATCTTTAACCTATTTAATAAAAAATAAGATTTTATTTAATTAGTTAATATAATACTAATACTATTTATACTATTTAAAAAAACTCTGACCAGCGCTTTTATCCTAATAATTTATAATTTAGTATCAGAAATAAGATTAGAAATAAATATAGTAAATAAAATTATTACTAGAATATTTTTCTAGAAAATAAAAAATAATTAAAATTTTTTCAAAATTATAGCCCCTGCGGAATAAAATTATAATTAGTAAATATTTTAATATTTAATAAATATAATAATTTGAATTTTTATTATAATTTTATTTTCTGATCTGTTACTGTCCAGAAAAAAATAATATTCTAATAAATCTTTTTATATACTATCATAATATACTAAAAGATATAAAAAATTATTATGATTAAATCATATTTCAATAAAAATAATTAAAAAAAAGAATATTTTTAATTATAATTAATTAAATATTATAAATTAATTATAGCTATGAATTACTGTAGATTTATTAAGATTAAATAAAAATAAAAAACAAAGACTAGATATTATAAGAAAAATTATTATAATTTAAAAATAGATTAGCTGTGCTAAACAATAGTAATTTTCATATTTAATTATTAGATAAAATTTATTAATGATTTTTAATAATTTATCCAGGTATTACTAAGATAAATGTCCTGGTTAAGAAATATTACTACTAGTTTATATAAAATAAAGATATCTAAAATTATATTCAAAACTGTATAATCTATTAGTGAAAAAATATATATTAAAATTTTATTTAATCTATTCTAGCTACTACCAGTACCAGACAGATCTTAGTAATATATATTAATAAATTTCTACTTTTTTCTGCCAGATAAATACAGGTATAATATTATATTTATAATAATAGATTAGTTTATAAAAAAAACTTATTTTATATTATATTTAAAAAATCATTATCTTTACTAAGATAATATAATTATTTTTTAATATATTTATATACACGCCAGTCTGCCAGACATAATTATATTAGATAAAAAATTACTTATTTAAAAAATATTATGATTTTATTTAATATCTTTCTATATACTTGTCTAGGACGCTGTATTAGAATATTTATGTAAGATAATTGTATACTATGCTTAGACCGCCTATATAAAACATCTTTTATATTACTTTATTTTACTCTTTTAGATAGCTTAATTTAACTTACTTTTTTGCTTCGTGTCTTTTCAATTAATTACTGCTTTCATTGCTTGCTGTAGAGCACTCCTCAAGATTATATACAGCCAGCCGACCGCTCTACTCTAACACCTCAAACAGAGATTAGAGCTAGTCAGCTAGGATAAGCTTGGGGCACATCTAACCCTTTCTATAGTAAATATAATAATTATTGTTTTATTCTAACTACACTCCTAGTTTTTCTATAGGCCCGGAAAGTCAATATAATATAATAGAAATATATAATGTTATAATATTATTTGGATTACATGACTTGCAGTTCTGTATCAAATGTCTGACCTGTAGAGATCGTATCTACCCGTTGGCACTGGTTGCCCTACTTCTTAACAAAACTCATATTTCTTGTCCTTCTATGCTAGAAATCCCTGGAGAAAGTATTGATACAAACAGTTTAGCTAACAGCTGTTTCATCCACAGAGAAGTGACGGAAGAGTGGAAGAGACCATCAGGTAATCCTTTTGACATATGTCATTGTATAAGTTGCCGTTGGGGCCAACATAGGTGTATGAATTAACTAATTAGCCCACCGATCAACCAAAATGATGGTAAACGCCCCTCAACACATGAGAATGACACACCTATTTGAAGCAGTAGCCATGGAAAAGAACCGGTAGCTGTCCAAATAGTCGTATTAGCAGGAAGAAGTATGGCTATTTATTCATCTGCCTATTTCAGCCTCTTTCGGCTCTCATGCGCAATCATGTCGCTAAGATCCTCCTGAAAATCCCAGCCTGGATTGCTTTGTTTTTTCTGGGAATCGTATAACCTTTTTATATCCTCTCGATCAATGCCATCGTTCGCGTGCAATGCATCGGGATCAACAGATACGTCAACGTCTCCAGGCCTTTTGCGTTTCTTGCCACTGTCATCAGAGCCGAGCACAGGCAGAGTGTTCGAGGATGCACCAAGGTCATATGCCCTATCAGCACCGAAAAACCCCTGTACTTGCGTCTGTCTCTCTGGGATGACTTGAAAAGCGCTTCTTTGGCCCACCGACTCTTCGGTCTGAGTTCCCCGATAGTGCTTTCGTACGTCGAACTCACCAGCAGTATTCTCGGGACCCGTCATTTCAGATGGAACAGCAGAAGCCAACCCACTGGGGGTTTCTAATCCACTTGGGGTCTGCACTCCTGCCTCAACGTCATCGACATCATCATCATCATCATCCGCACTGTCTGCTTCCTCCTCTTCCTCGCTTTCATCCTCTGAGATATCTGGTTCTTGCAATTCTCCCCAAAGGTCTTTTTCAACGGGTTCGCCCTGCTGCACGGATTGCTGAGGTTGTAGCACACCGAATATGTCGCCACCGTACAAAGGTCTGTTGTGCTCATCGACTGGAGGCTTTCCATAACCTCCAGGATGATATCCCCACATAGCGCCAGGGGGCGGAGGGGCATTGAGACCTGGAATCTTCAGAGCCGGGTAAGAAGGGGGCGGGCCGTATCGTTGTTGATTGATTAACCAAGGAGGAGGGGCGCCAGGTGGCATATTAAGCGCCTCTTTCAGCTCAGCACTCAACTCACCCGGCCGGAGGTGTCTAAGATTGGTCTCGTATTCTTTGCCCTCGTAATAGACTTCGCCATACCGCGTAAGCTCAGGCTTAGTCTGGAACCGGAAAAATGCCTCGTATAGTTTTTGATAATCAATGTCCAACCTTCCCATTTTCGGCTGAACTCGCTCCCTCTGTTTCTGTTTCAACGTTGCCTGCTCCTGTTTCTCCAATGCAGCATCGCGCATCTCCGAGATTCCGGTTTCCTGGATGAACTTGGGAAGAGCAAATGGTGGCTTCTCTATACCTCTCTTGGAAGACAGGTATTCCCGTTTCAGATTCCAATGCGAAGGCACGGGGACAACATTGCGTTGTGCCTTCAAATGGACAAGCAACCGAGGATCAGGGGCTGATGTATCCGTCCATTCGACTATTTCAGGCCTTCGGACCATCGCTTTCAGTTCGGCGACAGAAAGCTTGTTTAATTCCTTTCGCTTCCGTTTCGATATAGAAGATTCTTTCTCCTCCTCATCCGGTATTTCATTATCATCGTCAAAGTAGATTTCTGGTTTTGGAGGCTCCTTCAAACTCGATTTTTCATCTTCGGGTTCTTCAAATTTGTCAACGATATCCTTATACATCTGCCATAGTGGATCGGCAGAATCCGGGAACACCGTGATTTGTAGCTCTGTACTAGCAGCCTTGGAGATACTTGGCGATATGTTTTCATCGACCTGGGCCTGCGCATGGGGTGTGTTTGAGGACGTCTCAGTCGCCTGATGCAAAAAGTGAGTAATTCTCCAATAAAGCATTGCACAGATCATACCTGTGATTTAAGAGCCTTTTTCCTAGCCCGCCTCAACTGGTTCTTGCCCATTTTCCTCGCGAAAGCTTCACCTTATATAACGCCTGTGCTTGCAATGCGCTCAGCTTAGATGCACCCTAATTTCCTGGAATGGATTGGGCCCAGCTCAAGAGTTGTATTCTTAGGAGAAAGAGCAACGAGGAGTAGTGCAAGATCGTGGGTTTCGTTGTAGATGTTACTATTAGCCTCCTGGGATCTCTGCACTATCTAGGCCACTATGATAAGAGTCCCATTTAGCGGCATTCTGGACCAGTCATGTGATCTCATCACCACCGGCTCCCTCCATTGATTGGTCCCTTCAACTCCCGTCCGATCGACCAAGTGCTAATAGGTCGTCATGGAAATCCTATTTCTTTGCAAATGACATTGTGAAATGTACCTATGACTAGCTCTTTCTTCGAAAATCTACTCGATGGTCTGACAACAACTGCTTTTAGCTAAAATACAACACATTAGATTGTTGTCATGTTCGAATTTTCTATATCTTATACTATACAGACCCCGAAGGTAATGAATAAACAAGGGAGAACAAACAGTGATAAAAAATACGTCAAACCGGATAAGCTTAAAGGGAGCGATAAACCAACAGCTTGGTTTTAGGCCATAATGCACAGCATGGTGGACAATCCCTTGCAATAGAACTGATAGTTCAACCTCATTTGCCACAAGGAATCTATTTCTTCTTTTTTGCTGACCGCGATTCTATGTTCACAAGTTAAACAATTGCGCGCAAACTGTTCTTGATTTTTGAACCTTACCTGCAGCCGTTCTTTTCTTTTTGGGTCGACCCTTCCCTCGTAACTTCGCACTATCACAGGTCAATAAGCATATGCTAGAAGAAAGACTCCTAAGCAACATACATTTGAATTGCTTCCTCACGATCATCCTCAGCCTCATCGAACATTGTTAGACCTGAGCGGCTGTATGTGTCTTGCAAATCACGAAACGAGACCGTCTTTCTCGGGTACCATGCTGCCAGCGCCGGGCCACGCAGGCGCTGTCGTAGAATCTTGTTTCCCAATCGCGCTCTTTCGGGGTTGAAGTTCAGCGAGAAGATCCGACATTGGACCTGGCCGGGGTGATACGGATTAGCCTGGAATGGGAAAAAAAGCCAGACAAGGGATTATCCCAGCTAAGCTGCGCTCTGTTAAATACCTTGACCAGATCAAGCAGTCTGCTGTACGGCGCTGCCATTGTCGACACGGCGTGTTCGGATGGATACTGTTAGGGTAGCGATGGCGGAGTTTCTGTTCAGATACAACTACCAACCTTATCACGTGATAACCCATTGTCCATACTTTGGCATCTGAGTCTAGTTCTATGTATGAATTATGATCGTTCACGCCATGACCATCATGTGTTCGAAACGAAAATCAGTGTTTTCACTACCTTCCAATAGCGAAAAAAAGAAAGCAAAGGTGAACATATACTTTCGTGTGCCCCGGCTTGCACTAACACTACCGAAGTACGATGATGACTTGCAGCTTGCGAAAGAATCAATCCCCTCCACGCACAGCCCGCAAAGCAAAGAGAATAATGTCGTGCTTCTGAGAACATTGCTTCAGGATATTATACAGAGCCAAGGCATCTCTCAAAGCCGCGGATTTCAGACCGACGCCGATATCTTGACTGCAGCCACTGAGCTCGACGCTGCATTACAGCGCGCAGCAGGTGCCATTACGTCTACTACTAAATGCTCTCAGGATGCGACACTGCCGCTAGAGACATCCGAAGCAAAAATGAAGTCTTGCTTGCCCCCGTTACCTCCGATATTGGATGACGTGCTTGAGAGGGCAGTCTTCACTCACCCAGGTGTGAGCAGCAACATCGGAGCTACTTATGATCGGCTGGAGGTTCTCGGAGATGCATATATAGAACTTATCTCGACAAAGCTCATCTGGGACACATTCAAGGATATTCCTTCCGGTCGAATATCACAGATCCGAGAGAGACTTGTCAAGAATGAGACCTTGTCTGATTATGCGTCTAAGTACGGACTCGACAGCAGAGTTTCCGTACCCCCGGACTACCAAAAGCAACCCAAAAGATGGCTCAAAACCAAGGCGGACATCTTTGAGGCTTATGTAGCTGCCGTTGTCCTGTCAGATACAAGCAATGGTTATCGTGTGGCTGAGGAATGGCTAAGACAGTTGTGGTCTCCGGAGCTTGAAAAGCTTGGAAAGCCGAAGTCCTTGCATGCCAAAGAAGCACTTGCGAAGAAAATCATGGGCAAGGGGATTAAACTTAATTACATCGATGAACGGCCTCCTGCTCAGCGCGGCAGGGGGTTACAGACGTATTTTATCGGAGTATATCTCACTGGTTGGGGTTGGAACCATAAGCACCTTGGCTCTGGTCAGGGTTCTAATAAAGCAATTGCAGGAAATGAGGCGGCCGAGCAGGCATTGTCAAATGAACCTCTAATCGAAAAGATCATGGAAATTAAGAAAGCACATCTAGCACAAAGATAATGTATCTCAATCAGCCTTTGTTGTTAAATCGAGCATGACTATCAAACTTGATTTAGGTATTGGTTTTGTAGCTTTCTTGCACTGATATTATTCATGAATTTGCTCTAGTGGCCGGAGTTGCCTTGACCACCGGAACGTTACAGTTTGGTTTCGAAAACTGCAATGTTCACCAACATTGAAACCTCGAAAAACTGACATTTTGGTGGACATTGACTTCATAGTCAAAGAAGTTATTTAGCTGCGATAGGCTCATAAGGCCAAGCTGGTAGACAATATCACATCATATGTAATGATCGAAGATCCCCTGTGAAAAACCAAACACCGGGGCTTTGTCTGTGATCTCCGTACAATAAACAATGAAGACTAAAGGTCTCATGCGCTACGAAGCATAGCACCTGTCCCCGTGCCCAATGGTGAGACTTTGGAAAGCACGTGATACTAAATACCCGTTACAACGCTGTACATTGATGGAATCCGGACTGTTCCGTACAGCATGTACCAATCTCCATTTCAAAATGAGCATAAACTGAACCGACAGCCTGAATCAAGTGTAACTACCGAGTGCGCAGGATCATACTTTTGACGATACGGAAAAAGATGGATTGGGATCGCAGTAGAAGGTTGGTTCGAGCAATCCCCCATCCCCTCGTCTTGGTAGTGGCTAAGAAGATGACCGCGAATAGATTTGATGATCTCCGTGGCGGAGAGAGTTACCGTCCTGGTGCTCCTCGCGCTTATATACGACGCAGCAGATCCCCCCCGCGAGTTCACTCTCCTCGTCTTGTTGCAGATACATGGGTACCATCACATGGTCGGACGTATGGCCGTGTGCGTAGTCGCTCACCACCGGCTCCAAGACGTCGCCTCTCACGCAGTCCATCGTTCTACAGGGGGGAAGTTGGAATGGGCACCTTTTCAAAGCCGTGTCCATCGCCGAGGCGGTTCTCGCCCAGACGAGGTGAGGTGCGAAATCGGTCGCCTCACCAGGCCTCGTGGCGCTCAAGGTCTCCCTATGGCGAGAGCCGCCAGCGTGATATCTCATGGAATCGGAGTAACCACAAACGCCCCCGGGATATTTCACCGCGCAGTCATGACTACAGATTTTCTAGGCGAGAGCGGAATCAACCTCCTGGCGACATATATACAAAGCCTGACATTCCATTCCGTGATAGTGGCAACCGTGCACCACTTCCCCATAGATCCAGAAGCCCTTTTCATGGAGGACGCAGGGAACGCCACCTGGACATTCCATTTAACAAGAAGCGGCGATCAGTATCCCCTAAGGGCGCATCACCTATGCGTACCTCCGCATCTGGCTCACTTCCGAATTCAAGACGATCGTCTCCTTTTACCGAAAGACTCAATATGAATTCATCCAATGCCCCAAGCCGGTCGCCAACTCATCAGAACCATCCTAGATGTCTTTCAAGGACTTCAGATCGGTCATCCACTCGAGAAGAGCGAGCCCGTTCGGTCAGTCGCAAGCCTGCACCCGAGGAACCGAGGCATAGATCGCCAGCACCTGAACGACCTATGGGCAATGGGCAGGATTTTGGAAGCGTCAGGTCCCAACAACGAGTACCTGAAGCCCCTCGATTACCGTCTGGCCAACCAGAAACATACCAATCCCGCAACGTTCCAGTACAGCCAAAGGCATACAGCCATATGTTACAAGGTCAAACACCACCATCTGGCCCATCGCATGGGTCCAAAGTAATGTTGCAGAATCGTGGGTCAAATATTTCGTTGCTGTCAGCTCCAACTCGGCCACGCGGCGGTCCAAGTTTTAAGGAGTCGTCCTGGGCAGCCTCTCCAGTCCGCCGTGGGCCTGCGTCTACCGGACTCCACGGTTCCCCACCGACTGGTCCGCGCAGTAGTATTATGTCAACAGGTCCCGGCGTCGAGCTGCCCCGCTCTCATCCCAGCAGACAAGGTAGCGTTACCGGGCCTTCCTACCCTCCTCGTTTCCCGAGACATCTTAGTTACCTTGCCGGCCTTCGCCAAATTATACCCGAAGGCAAAATCATCCCAACCGCACTTGATATTGCCCTGGAAAAGCGCCTGTCTCAACTGGAAGCAGACAAAGACAGACTCTTTGAACAAATTGCGGACAGTCAGAAGCTGAGGCGAGCTGGGATTCGAGATTGGGATAGGCTTGACAGGGAAAGTTCTATTTGTGCATTAAAGAGTGAACTGGCAGAAGGACATTTACAGCGAATAGCTGATGGTGAAGGCGTCCATGCTGGTGCGATGTTCTGACATTAGGTCGCACATTATTATTGACATACCAGCCATTGCAGTCTCAAATAGAAGAACAAGTAGAAAACATATAATAACTTCCGCTTTCGCGCACATCTCGTGATTCGCAGTATCTTATTCTATCAAAGATCCTCATCTCACAGGACAATTTACAAATTTGAAGCTTTCTGACAGTGGAGCATAGTTTACAAGAAATGCACCAATGAGTAATGGTTGCTTCATATGTGCATTTTCTACTATATATCCAAAAGCGTAATGGTTTTCTTTCTTATTCCCAGTTCTTTCTCTCTCTCTCTCTCTTTTTCTATTTCTTTTCTTTTTTTCCCCTTTTTTCCCCTTTTTCCCTTTTTTCTTTCCTTTTTTTTTTCTTTTTTTTTCTTTTTAATTTTTTATCCCTTTTTGGTCCTTTTCGGCCCTCCCCGAGTATAGGTAAAGGTAGTGCGAACTCTGTCTTACCTGATATAGTTAGAATTGATTCACATGGGGCAGGTGTTCGGTTAGCTAAGACAGATCAAGATCAAAGTAGTTAGCTGCTGCTGCAGGTAGCCAGGTACCGTGGACCCTGCCCGCTGTCCCTGTTGGTGGCTGGCTATATTTGTATTACGGCATCACACATGATGTGGGGCGCTCCCTGTGGCGCATACACTTGAGGCTTCGTGTCAACATCTAGGCATATTTCAGTACTGCTAGCAGAACAATTGCATATAACATAGGAGGTCTAGCTTCGTCATAAGCACTCCCATGGCCGATTTTTATTGATACCCCTCTATTGGACTGAACAAGCATTTGATAATCTGCATTACGTACCTGAGGTTAAGGTGATTTGACTTAATTCGCCATCATGAATATCTTCAGGTTATTAGGTGAGTCTTGTCCGTTCGCTCTCAGTGGAATTGACGCGCCTTGCTAATCAATGCAATCAAGCCGACTTTTCTCACCTCGCGTCCATATTCATACTATTACAGAAGATGAAGTCTTCAAGTGTATGTTGTCATCACAATTGTTTCTTAGCCTTTTCTGACTGGATATAGAGTTGTTCAGGACTTTCATTCAAGTCCCAGGCGCTATATTTGATGGTTTTTGTAACGCGTTATCTTGGTAAGCTTCGGAGCCTCAGCACTCGATTATATAGGCATAACTCTCTGACGGACTTCTGTTACAGATTTGTTCTGGGCTTTCACGGACTCCTTTTACAACACGACTTTCAAAATCTTGTTCATCGGCTCGTCGGCTTACATCATTTACCTCATGCTCAACGACTACAAGCCAACGCATGACCCCAATACTGATACCTTCAAAGTGCAGTATCTCCTAGGGTTTAGTGCTCTATTGGCGCTCCTTTTCCCGCATGATTATAGCGTCTCAGAGGTATTTCTCCTGGAAGGATTTTATGTCACACTTTATCTGACCTTACTAGATTCTCTGGACGTTCTCTATATGGCTCGAATCCGTGGCTATCTTGCCCCAACTTTTCATGCTTCAGCGCACTGGGGAGGCAGACACCATAACGACACATTACCTTTTCGCTTTGGGATTGTATCGCGCCCTTTACATCCCTAATTGGATCTATCGCTATTTTGCAGAGAGTCACTTTCAACCCATCCCTGTCGTAGCTGGTATCGTCCAGACACTATTATATTCGGATTTCTTTTATATCTACTACACCAAGTGAGCGCGAACAGGCTTCCTCTATGAGTTCTCGGGGCGAGGCTAACTGTCATACAGGGTTATGAAGGGCAAGAAGTTCTCATTGCCTGTTTAAGTTCGGCGTACATGGTGACTGGTTTCGTCATAAACGGTATTGCGAGTTCCGAGGAGGATGGTCAACCGTGCAATTCGGCGGAAAGTTGGAAGGAAATATATGTCTAGCTACCACTCAATGTTAACTGTTGTCCAGCGACAGGTACTTTTATGAAGTAGCAAATATTCACGCAACTAATCTTGGTCGGTACGCGCTATAGGCTTACCCGACCCATGCGAAGAGGACAGGTCATGTAGCATTCTAATTATTATAGTCGGGAGGACGATTTAGCCTAAAACAATGCATTTTCCATAGTCTCACAGACAACCATGGTGACACTGATGTTGAGTGAATGTAGCGATGGCGAATCTCCAGCATTAGATACCTATGGCGCGCGTTTCAGATCCAATAAGAATGTTCATTGGGAAGTAAGAAAATGATGGACAGTGCTATGAAGACTAAAGAAGCTCATATTAATGATTGTGTAGGTGGCGATCAGAAGACAGTCGAGACGTGCCATACCACCATCCCATATTAAGTTTCCAGTTGCATGGCTTAGCCCACTTGTTCATACAACAGATACTATTGTGATTTACCACCCTCTAGTAGTCCCTATGGCTGGACGGCCCGTGCGTGGAAGGATAGCCCGCATTGTAGCTAACTTGGGATGACGATACTGGCATATCTCCATGAAACGAATCTAGGGTGCCTGGGAGTGTACCTGGCAGATGGCCCATCGTTCCCCCATTGAAGGATCGCACATGGCCTGCACTGATGGCCTGCCTCTCCTGTAGAGATCGTTGGCTGTCTAGCCAAGTGCCATGGCTGCTAAGTTGGGTAAAGTAGTCCGACTGCGGTCTCTCCAGGACAAGCTGTCCATTCAAGGTTGAATCACGTCTTGACATAGGCGGTGATGGTAGCTTTGGTGAACGGGATAGTACCTCTAGGCGAGGTGAGCTTCTCCTTGAACTAGGAGGTGTCAAGCGCGGGCCTCCTCGACGCACTTGGCAGGTCGGACATATCTTGACAAAGCGTGAAATAAGCTCCTTTGGAACCCTGGACTAATGATTAACTTGGGACTTGCTGAGGCTGAGTAGAGAGAATGAGTAGAAAGAGAGAATGCAGGGGGAAGAGAAGATCTCATAATGTGTGTGATAGGAGTAAAGAGGAAAAGATGCGGTTTCTCTGATCTCACCAGGATCGAGAATTGAGTTGGGGATGCGAGCTTACCATGAATAGATTTGTCTAACTCGAGCTGATGTTTTGTCTCTGCCTCCGTGTTGGCATTGTTGATGTGCTCTAGTGAGTATTTTGAAAAGTTTCTCTCGAATAGCCACTGGTTTTCCCTCATGGCAAATCATTTTCGTGCACTTGAAAATCACACTCAAGGTTAGCACCCAAGGTCCTAAATATTTTGGATTGTAGACGAACATCTGATGTGCCGGTGCCGACTGTTTGGAGCTTGAACATTTTCTTTACCCAGAATCTAGATTAACATAAACTTTAGCCTCAAGTGAAGTGAGTCTATATCGCTTGCAATGGGGCGAATTACCGGAATTGGGCTGATTCCACAGCCGTGTCTTTGGGGTCCATCAGTACAGTTTTGATGTTCCGTGCTCTTTTGGCGTGGATCAAAGCCTTATCCTGCTTTTTGACGGAAAGGTCGTCGACATAACTGTCAAATATTTGAGCATGCATATAACGTGAGTCCAAAGTGAACGGGGTTCATCCTACCTTTTCATCAACTGATCAAACTCCCTTACATTAGGAAAGCCGTCCAGTGGAGGAATGACTGGCTCTGATAGCATAGAACTTTCATTCTGCGAATCCTGGCTTTCAATATCTGCTTCGCTGAATGCATCACGAAGTGGGAGAAACCCTGGTGACTGGAGGTAACGTGACTGAGGCATATACTGGATATGATGCTGAAGAGGTACATGATCTGGAGTTGACGGGACCGAATGGCCCGGTGACTGATGTGGTGACAGATGGTGGGTGCTGGATGTGATGCCAGAATGACTATAGGGCGAACCAAAATGTGACGCATAAGTACTGAATGGTTGCTGCTGGAAAGGATACGATCCTGTATCATTTACCCCAAAGTCGTGACTGTCCCCGTGACTATATGGAACAGGTAAGGCAAGCTGGTGGTTCACGATGTAGCTATCAGAGCCATCGTGATTGTTGCGCCTTGGGTAACCACTCATGCTGAACAGGTCTGCCAAAAAGCCCAGAGAGACACATATAATTCCTTTAGACGGGAAAAGAATCTTAGATTGGGGTTACACTCGGAGAAGGACCGTATGACTGGGCTCCTAATGGAGTCGTCTTGGGAAGTGAAGCAGTCTTTCTGCGTTCGCTACCCTTGCAATCGTATCGAGCCCAACGTGAGAGACCAGATAAAGGAATCTTGTTGCTCCGAATTAGGGTTAAGGGAACAGGGAGGACTAATCAAGACAGAGAGGGAAGATGCTCGGGAAGTTCGATAGCCTGGCAGACTACTGTGACCTGACAATTGTAGGAAAGTAGGGCCAAATATGTCAAGCAAATGTGGGTACAAAGTGGCAGTTAAAAGGTGAAGCAGACAGAGCTTTGACCAGACCCTCCAGGAAGCCTCAGTACGGCCCGTATAGGATGCGCTGGTACGATATGCACAAGACCAAGGCAAAATATTTGACAGGGGTGCAAGGTTAACCATTCTGCAATTTTGCCGCAACTAAGAAAGACCAAATAATCCTTGAACTTTGTAGATTGCTTCTTTCTCCAGGCATGTGTACTCTGCATATGCACAGAGGGCGGCCAGGATAGAGGAAGCGAGCTGCAGAAAGAAATATAAATGTAAGGGAGCATGGGAGAAAACGGTAATGGGGTATTTTGGATTCATCCACGAGAACAGACCCACTGCAAGATCATGGTAGGAGAAGATTCGATAAGAGGGAATGAGAAGGAAAGCAGTGGCTAACAGCTGTGGAACCGACAGGGATCAGGCATCATAACGCAAAGGTGAGGGGTATGGAAAGGGAAAAAAGAAATTTGGAAAAAGAGATTTTCGAGAAAAAAAAAAAAAAAAAAAAAAAGAAAGACGGAAAATATGAGACACAAAGCGATCAAAGAAAAAGAAAAGGAACGCTGGAATATCAGTTGGGTAAATGACAATATTATTCACGAATTGCATCTAGGCAACAGAAGAGAGAAGATGCATATCTATTGATGTCCGAGGTAATTGAGAGGCATGGCCAGGTTGCGCAGAATGCAAAATATATGAGTAAATTGATGACTGAAATGAAAAGAAACAGAAACAGAATAAGAGTGAGCGAAAATAATTCAAGTAATAATGATAGCTACAAACCGGCAGATACCAGAAACGTGAGATCGTTTGCCTCTCTTTGAGTATACCGTTCGGCAGATTGAACAGACTTGTATCTGCGTCAGACAAGGCGTCGGTTTGATGTCAGCATAAGATCAGCATAAGTAGAGCTCCAGAGTTCGAACAGGGATATCTTGCCCGTAGCTGGAGACCTTAATCTAAGTGAAAAACAAGGTGCCCCCCGTTAGTGCTGCTTCCATTCCATACACGATCCTGGCCTCAAATGATGAGCTACCGTATGATGGTGACGGAAGCTTTACAGTTGCCAGCCATATTACAGCCAATGGAGCAGTTGGAACAACTCCTGCAGTACGCAACCACATGTAGGACGAAAATGGATGTACTGATGCTGCATCTGGTTTATGGAGGCAAGGAATTGAATGGTATCTCAGTAATCGACACCTGGTTTCATGTGCAAATATAACTGATGCATTGCCGAACCATCATGATAGAAGACGTCACCGATGTCCAAAGTAGACATGGCCATGAGGTAGGTAGAGGATATCGCAAAGTGGCTGTGCTGGTCCTTCTCAGTGTTAGGCCGCAAACCACTTGCCTAGGCTAATTGGCTGCCTTCCAGATACCTCTCTGAATTGTCGCGGATAATGAGGACAACGTCATCACTAACATCGTTGCCGCTGGCGCCGCCAGCATCGTCGCCATCATCGGCACTCGATTGGGTGACACTTGGCAATTCTTGAAACCATTTTGCTGTTTCTTCGTCTTGCGAAGTCTCCTTTGCTTTTTCTTGTTGAGTAACCGCCAGATACGAGGGTAGGTAGATACCTGGGTAAGTGCCTACCCCCTTGTAGGCGTGTTAATGTATGTATGAGCTGGCGACTAACTGCTTAACACCGAAACTCCTTTTGAAACTTGATACGAAGAATGGGCGATGCCCAGATTTCGGGCGCTTATAAGTAAAACAATGTAGGTATGCAGGAGCCTGACTAACTGGAGAACAGCACCTCTATACATTATTCGTACACAGGTTGTTTCTAAGAAACTGATTGCCGGAAGCTGAATAATAGCAAAGGCAGGCAGGAGAAAAAAAGAAAAAAAAAAGCGGGACTGGAAGAGACAACAAACTAGCACCCAAGCTCCAAAGAAGAGGCGAATGTGTTTGGGGCTTGCAATAACCACGATTGTCGTTCAAACTTCAGTTCAGCGGTGGCCAATGGGTGTATAACTGGTGACGGTAGCTAGGTCCAACCTGAGACACATACCTAACTACTTTTGGAAACTTGTGGACAAACCAAATTGAACTGATGTAGGTCGCCTACCTGCAAATACTATCTCTGTATGGACTATCTTAGCGGGGAGGTAAAAGTACAGAAAAATAAATGAAAAAGGAAAAAGAGGAGGGAGGATAAACAGAAAACCGTTGGAGGCAGGTGAATAGGCAGGTATCAGCGCTGTCTAACACAACAGAAGTGTGTACTGTGATCATGCCGTTGAAGAGAGAAGCCTGATCAGAAGAAGTCGGTGCATGGCGTCAATCAAACATGTCTACTAGTAGTAGTCACATGAGCAGGATAGTTAATTCCACCCATTAACCCTATTCAGGTGTGCTGCAAGCCAAACCAAACATGATGCTGAATTCATCAGAAGCATAGAGCAAGCACTACCAGTCAGAGATCCGATTTCTCCCTAGACACAGATACATACTTTCTCTAATAAATACCAGCCCGGCTTGACTCGGCATCACCATGCGAAAGGAAGTACTGAGGACGGAACCAGGAGTAGGTTTGTTATCGCCACAAGGTCAATACCCCCTGAAGGTAAGTAAGATAGGTGAGAACTGTGCTTTACACTACACTATGTAGCTCGTATTATGTACGCGTCTCCTCTATCTACCTCCAATGCAAGTACCCGGACTTGACAGCATGAAATTCTGTCTTCACTCAGTTTGAAATTCGATACTTTGTGTGACCCTTTCGGGTGTCGACATTGTATATGATATTCTGTTCTTTTGGTTGAGAATTCTAGACTAGTGAGGGTTGCATTGCCCCCCCCCCCCCCCCCTTCTCCTCAAGAAATGGATGCTTAGCCTTTGCGAGCGTTCCACCCGTCTGCTAACCATGTCCAGCACCAATGGCCATTGTGCAGGGAGCAGACCCGCTTCAGTCATTGCTCCTTGTCCTTACCCAGTCTTTAACCAAATGCCTACTTGAATCGGGG
This sequence comes from Aspergillus neoniger CBS 115656, assembly GCF_003184625.1. Classification (NCBI taxonomy): domain Eukaryota; kingdom Fungi; phylum Ascomycota; class Eurotiomycetes; order Eurotiales; family Aspergillaceae; genus Aspergillus; species Aspergillus neoniger. The sequence continues at coordinate 107,887 of NW_020291186.1, read as the reverse complement.
TTACTCGTTGTCTTACGATGGCGCAAACAAGCAGGGATATACCCTGAAGCCTGTACCCATGAAGCTTACATACAGCCTGTAGACGCCGCCACTGAACTTATAACTGCCTTAGCCCCATGTACATACAGTAAGAGGTCAGAATACGCTAGTTCGAGAAAGTTAGTAGCTGACTGCTTCCAGATTTGAATATATGTATGCTTACTACTACTGGGTAATCCCGGCTTTCTGGGGGATGAAACGGCATGCGAAGGCTACATATGGTGTTAGGCACGGGCCCAGTACATGGGACTGTATGTGAAGTCAGGCCAAAAGATAATACTTTGGCTTGGAGAGGTATTATTCACATAGCGGTACTTAGATGCTGCTGTCAACCATTTTTCCTTGATTTCATTTCCTGATCTGCTGTGTAGCAACTTCCTGAATAGGCAATACCTTTTGAGAGAATTGGTTCTTATATGTGTGTTGTGATTTACATGATGTTATTGATCCATACACAGAGACTAAAGACCATCCACGTTCTATAACTACTGAACTGAGAGTGAGAATATCGCTACTAGTCATCACCATGGCCATTGCTGTGGTTCAAGTGATCATATTTCCTGCTGAAAAACCACATTAGCCCTGTTTCGCTTCTTTAGCCCGCTTTCCACTCAAGTGGACAGCCTTTTACTATCTGCTTCGCCTTGTATCGATGAAAGTGAACAAACTCCCTTCCCTCTGCCTTCCGTACCCTGATGGCAGTTTGGAGTCTCTCATGCTGACTCAAAGTACCTGAATTGTCAGCAAAGGAGCATCCTCTTCACGAATAATATGCGTTTTGGCTTCTACGGTGCGTTGGTATACATGGCTCAGAGCCTGCAAGTCATCTCACTGTCTCAGGAGAGGACCAAAAGCTGCATAGTCGAAGAGAGAGGGTTGGAAGTTTACCCATGCAAAATTTCGAATGATCCGTTTTTTTCCCGAACTGGGAAAATTGACGACACAATTACGAGTATTAGAATGGGTATTCTGGCATATCTACTCTCCCGGTGGAAGAATTTTGCTGGGGAACAGCACTCCAGTTTCAGGCTGGACGGTGGCGTATTGAACTCAGACTACGATACCTTATCTAAATTTAGTTGCCCCCATAGATCTACTAAGTAAAGCAACATTGGAAACCTGATCGTTCCCTTGTTTGCCTGGGTTGCGAAAAGTCGATACTGAATGCTGTTCATGTGGACTACACGGGACCTAGGAACTAAGACCATATCCTCCAAGTCACAGAAGTTGATGAGGCAGATTTCTTGCTAAGTACGACGTCTTTCTATGCCGGGTCTTGTCCACGTAGATCGATGCGTCGCTGGCTAGGCTGATGAATGATAATCTGGGTCTCTTACCATCTATGCAGGGGTGTGCGCTGCTAGATGCACGGTATGTCTGCTCACTGCCTGCAAAGGGTCAGTAACGCTGGGAAGCAGTAACCGACCCCACCAATAAAGCAGTAGCTGTTTTCGGACAAATTCTGACAACTCGACTCTCATGATCTTGCAGGTTATGTTATTGCTGGCTTAGGGCAAGCGCTACTTACTACATACGAACAATCCGGAACTCCCGGGGATGCGGGGGGTTGGGGCCGAAGAGCCTTTGCATCATGATTGGGATGTCAAGGCCCATCGGGAAGGGAAGCTTATGATCTAGTAAGAAATTTCCGACGCGAGGGGGAAATCTTACTAGGTAGTAGCTGTGATCGCAACTGGTACGTCTTGGTCGAGCCTGGATTCTAGGGCTGTGCTACAAATTCTAGTTAGGAGCTCCGGAAAAGTATGCAGCCCTGAGGGTTTGGGATAATGATCTTTGCTCAATTCACAACATGGAAAATGGAGTAGTGCAGAAGAGTTGGATTTCGTGAACATGCGGAATGAATTGCTCCAAGAAAGAGAGTCTCTCTGTCTGCCTCACTTTGCCCAGCCCTAACACGCCAAGCAGAAAGCCCAGCCCACGTAGGTATTGTAAAGTATTTATTAACAGCCATGCTGACCACAACCACAATTACGGACCCGCAAATATATCCCTCGGTGGATGTGGCAAGCATATGATACTACTGACCTCGACAATCCAAATCTTATAGAATAGCGAGGCGTTACCATGATCATGGAGTCTAGACTTTATGTGTTTATTCTACAAGATCCTAGGACCAAGCACACCGGGCAGTAGCTGACTGCTTTCGAACTAAGGATTCGTTCCTGGATTCCTCCTATCATTTACAGTTGTTTTCACACAAAATTGATCAGTTATTATACATCCCTGAAAAAGTCATCTGTCCATCAAAGGCGTGGTAATAAGTTACATATAACAATCGGTTCGTAAAAAGCAAAGCAAATCGCACCTCTTTAAGTCATAGTCTCGTACAAAAATCATGAGTCTTCCCATTTCATCACCACTTGCCATCATCGAAAGCTGGCAGCAGGGTTGGGTTGCATAGGCCAATAGGAGCTGCTTCAATGCAACAGCAGCGGCCCTTCACCACTTCATAGTGCCCTGGCCCCCTGTTCTTGGAAGCGCCACTCGCGACCGAGTCATGTGCGGTCAAGGTGCTGTGTGCTGAGCGTGCTATTATTGAATCTCACCAGATCCCGAATAGCCCATCTCCAACCGTCCCCGAACCTCCCACGATCATGAGTGGTCCATTTATCGACCTTGCGCCTCCACTTCTCTTCTTCCGCACGCTGGCGCCTGATAAACTCCGGGCCCACGTCAAACTCTTCCGTTATGGGCCATTCGTCCGATGAATCTTCGTAGCTGCGGTCATCAATGCTGGCCGCGAGACCGAACTCATCATAGGCGCCCGAAATTCGTCCCCCCGCGTTATTGGACGGCTCTTTTAGGTCGTCTAGACCTGCAAAGACATCGTCTTCGTCTTGAATAGCAACCAGCCCATCCTTCCCCGGCTGTAATGGCGCCAACTTGAGCCAGCACATACGTTGTGGATCAAACACCATTCCACCGACGACCTGCACATTCTTCATCGCGCCTATATTCGTGATTAGAGCAGGGGTCGGCTTTGGTGACTTGGGGGACATAGTGTCAAAGTCTTGGACTATATTTTCATTCCCTTCCCAGCAAAATGAACTAGGATTATAACGCATGCCGTTAAGAGCTAAGGGTGTCAGCACATTCCCCATCATTTACCGAAGCTGAACGTACATTTGGGCTCCTGCACACCCGTACCCATGGGTTTGATCAGTTGTGGTTTGGAGACAGGCACTGGCGCAGCTTTGCTTTTCCTGCTCCGGATAGTTGCCGAGTTCGAAGGCACCCGCGACACATTCGTGGGCTTCCAATTCATTCCAAGAGGAGCAAGCGGGTGATTGTCGCGGTTCTTTGGCGTATTCGTTAACGATGCAATGCGCTGTTCTCTTGCGTTCCTCGAAGCGTTCGTGTCCCGTGCGAATCTTGGCGTGACACTGTTTAGCCTGATTGTAGCGCTTGGGGTGGCTTGTTCGATTGTGGCATCTGCCTTTGCTGTATTAGACTGGCCGTGGTTTAATTTACTTCTAAGTGTCCTCGGAACACCTCGCCCCGAAGGATGCTTCACGAATTTTCTCTCTGCTGAAGAAGATGTGGGCAGGTCGTCAAATAGTGCCAATTCAGAACCATCACCAAAATTACGCCGTCGAGTAGGCCGCGTAAGTGTTCTTTTGCTTGCAGCGACCAATGCCTCTGGACTAGACTCATTGAGAGTCTTACCCATAGTATCATGGCGAGTAGATCGCGGCAGTCGGGTTCCATGTCCTTGGGGATTTGATGCATCATTGGGACTATCTGAACTGGACCGACGATTGTATCGAGAACTTTTGACACTGGCATGATGCGACTGCTTATCCGAGGCACCGGCAGGAAGAAATGGTGCCTGAGGTTTACGAGCGAAAGTCTTCGTATCACTTCCTATCCGGTCAACAGGAGTTTTCGGTCGGGTGGCGTAGTATTTAGGCACGTCCGAACCATCTTGTAGTGTAGGCAGACTTTGAATATTTGAGATAGTCTGATGTGTATTTCGTAATGTTGGCATTGAGCGCTTGGTCCTCAGTAGTTGCCTTCCCGAAGTTATACGTTCACTAGCAAAGCTATCATTCGATACACCAGCGCCCATGAGCCGTCGACTAGGGGTTGACGGTATTTGAGATGTGGAAGACCCAGGAAGGCTGGAGACGGAAGACTGTGACGAATGACCCCCGGCCCGGCGTTGTGATGACCGAAATCTTGACAGAGGAGCACCGCTCTCCGACACAGTCTCGAGATGGGTTGAATGAGGACGGTCGTGTCCTGAAAGGCGAGGAATTCGAGTCTTTGGGGAAACCGCCGTGTTCGTGAACGTGATTGTAGTTGTTGAGTGCCGCGCAGGACTTTTGGGAATTTCCGTTTTGCACTTGACGTTGGGGTTTATCGACAGCCTGCGAGGATTGAATACTTCTCCATTGTTGACTTCAAGGCCCGAGAAGAAGTCGTCAGTAAGGACTGGCGTTTGATTAACTGAACGCCGTTCCAACCGTACGTCATCACTGGGCGATTCTTTCCGCTTCCTTAAGGACGCTTCAAAATCAAGCGGGCCTTCTGGGATGACGAGGCCATCAAGGCCTTCATCTTCACTCTCAACCGTGAGACAGCTCGATGAACTTGGGCTGATAACGGAAACGGTAGAGCTTGGAATTGATGGCTGATCCCTTGCGGTACCCCCGAACCGGACTCCAATACTGCCTTCTGACCAATCTACGTCGATATCATCGGGAGTAGGACCGGCTGTTTCCACGGCTGTCTTTTTAGGGGAGAGCCGGAGCAGGATGTCATCCGCCGGTAACTCGAAATCATCTTCGAGATTGTCAGTGGAATCCTGGCCTCTCTCTGGAGTCGGACTGTCGATACGCGTTGCTCTGTCTGGCGACCGAGGCTTGGCAACCCTAATCGTAGGAACGTCTTGAGTGTCGACGAGCTCGCCCTCTTGCGGTGAAATAGAAGTGATAGCAAGAGCTGACTGAAGGCGTGTCGAGACCTCGCTATCCCAAAAACACGGGGCGGAGGTTTTGGTCGGACTTGGGGCAGCGGAATTGATTTGCCGAAGAGACTCAGGAAAACACATATTTAGCGAACGCTTTAACTCAAGGGTGCCGTCGGGACCTGGAAATTCGACGTCATCTGACCAGTCGTCGACTATATCCTTCTTCTGCTTTCTGTGTCCAAGGCGCTTGATGGTGCCTCCAATGAGGGCCGATCGAGGGACGTTCATAGGCAAAGGGATCCCGGCGTTTTTGGCAGAAGCGATAGCTTCTTCGGTGATGATTTCGTCATTGTCCAACAGCTGAACCTGCCAATCCTCGTCCCCTCCTGCGTTGGAATCAATATCGGAACGTCCTGAGCGACGCGATGAAATCGAATCTCGGTGGCCCGACCGGCGCACTGACGATGTCGTCACAGATGTAGCTGTCGATGCGGCTCGTAGCTGGATATCCTCGTAGCATTGTAGATCATCGTCATCGTCCCAACACTCGATCGTTTCTTCCTCACTGTGGCGGAACTCGAGAGTGAAGGGAGCCATGTTCTCGCACTAAACTGATGTATGCTCATATAGGAGATCAAAGATCTTCGGGGCTCTAAGTAGCAGATGGAAAGCACACGAGCGCTGAGATTCGGCTGCCAAGGGAAAGCAAAGTCATTCCGTGCTTGGTGAGACAGGTCAGATTGGATATGTGTCAATTACTCGGATCGGATAGGCGACGTATGATCGTGCATTGGCAATTAAACAAGAGCGATAGCGTTAGAGGGCGTGAGGGGGAAGCCTGACGGTGTTCCAAAAAGGGGAAACTGGACTGAAGCCGCTATCTATGTGAGTGGCAGGTTGCCTATGCTGAGGCCAAGCAGGTAGGGTCGCATGTAATTCTCAAAATCAACAGAAAACAAACAGAATGATCAACGTGAGGCCAGAATGTGTGCTCCGATATTCGCTCAAAAGTTGGCGCGTGGTGTCAGAAAGGAAGGGAACAGAAGTGAGGAACGCAACCTGGGACATACGGGCAAGGGAAAAGCCTGGGATGGATGTAACGCCGAAACCAGAGCGCGACGGCACCAAATGGTGATCATCGACGAATAATCACGGAGCCAGCTATCAAGCCTCGTTTGTATGACAAAAATGATGAAGCTGAGGCCATGGGAACGAAAGTACGGCAAGAAAAAAGGGCGGAGGGGCTTGGCTGAGACCGACGGCAATGTCGTCGAGAACTACTAACTACTACTACATACATTCATCTTGGATCAAATACGGCTTTGATTTCACCGTTTTCTTCTCCTTCTATTGGGTATTGCTACGTCGCCTTGGTTGGCCGCGTAAATGGGTAATAAGGTGCTATACCCACCCAGCATTCGCTAGTCCCTTTATTAGCACTGCATAGGTCATAGCTAGGCTCTTGCTAGTTGACTGTCTGTTGCTGGGATACTCACACTGATGATCCACACAGTCGGCCGATCGCAGCAATTGAACGGAGTTCCAGTACCGCAGTTTCACCGAGCACTAGATACTTCGTACTGCTTCACACCACTGCAGGTACCAGGTCTAGCTCAGGATCAAGTCATCTGTCGTCGCAATTTTGAATGGTAGTCTTACCACTTTACTGAAGTTACACAATAAAATACAAGTTCCATACATGGGTGCTTGCGGCTACCAAAGTCTATCTATAGTTACAGCTTGTCCAGGCAACACTCCTTCCTCTCCTAGGCAGCCTAGACAGATCCCAATTTCGTCTTCATATACAATAGGATGCAATACTTTTCATACTGCATCAAGTCCTGGTTGTAAAAGTCACAGCAATATGTCTACGTCCGAACACGCGTCACCTCCTCGGGTTCTACGTGTCCCCAGGTCTGACGAGCCCGACAGTTATGTGCTGCTCCACGTCGCGCGCACCAATACGGCTGCACTCGACTTGAATCTCACTGCAACGGAAGGAGAATTTCCGTATAATGGGGTCGGTATGGGGTGTCCATAATACTGTCCCTTTTGTCTGTTGTTTCTGCAAATATTGTGATATACTAAGTCAGAATAGTGCGACAGGCTCGTGCGCAGACTCATCGTTCAAAGAGTTACCAGGGAACCGATGAGGACTGGGTTCTTATCCTACTGCGTGCCTTGGGTCAGCTAGAGATCAATACAGATAATTCAGATCTGCTATTTGGTATTGAATTATCAGCTAGCATCAAGGGACAGGGTAGGCAGGGCAATCAACTGGTCCTCACTATTCGCCGGAGGGTCCAAACTATAACTGTAATTCCAACCACCAAAAAGTATCAGATGTGGTGCTGATGATCCACAGCAAAGACTCGGTTCTATAGCGTTAAAACAGGATGATGAACAAGCTATCCAGCTCTTTGACTGGTCTGCCGTCGCCGTTGCCAGAGCTGATATGCTTGAGCAGCAGTTATTAAACTTGCAACGGCACTATCACGAAGCCGACAGCACTATCGAGCAGCTCAATAAGCAAATTGAAGACTTCATCTCTGCAAAACGCCGCCATGAGGAACAGCTTATGACGAACTTTACGCAAGTTCTAAATCAGAAAAAGCTCAAAATTCGCAATCAACAACGCTTGTTGGCTTCGGCGAAAATTGATGTGGACGATGGTAAGGTCACATGTTCGAGTCGACTCAACAATAGCTGATCCTGGGATTATTAAAATATAGCTGGTAAACATCAGGCTGCCTCATCAAAAGTCGGGGCCCGTGTCGGGAGCAAGAAGCATGCGAAACGTCCTATTGTGGAAACGAGCGATGACGATGCTGAAAGCGATAATGGCTCGGAGAGCTTGGATCAGACCAAGCCTCAAACCAGCCCAGGAAGAATCTCAGATACGGACGATGAACCGAATTCTACTCCCCAGCCATTGGAGGATGTAGATGATACTACTGATGAAGATTCACCTACAGCGTTCGGCATCGACCAGGGGGTAAGTGAACAAAATAAAACGGAAGAAGCCTATCATCCATCTAGGATGCAAAAACAGTCACCGCCACCCCGCAGGGAACTTCCATTCACCAGAGGGTCAGGATCAAGAAAAGACACAGTACAAGATCTACAGCATCAACAAGGCAATGCCGAAGAAACTGCAGGCGAGACAGACGATGATGAGCTATGAAGGCATAGCAGAGGGAATATTAGTGCATCAATCAATATGTACCCATTCCTTTAATAATCCACATTCTGTAGTTTCTCTGACTTGATCTAACCAATGTATCCATGAAATGGACTTCGTCAAGCCTCTCAAGCTTATTTTGAACTTATATACAATATCACCACTAGTGACGCATCCTCTCCTATCTCAGGAAACTTCACTGTAAGGGAGAAACCAATAGCAGTACGCATTACTGGGAGGAATGAACAAAGGAAAAAAAATGATGTTTAGGTGTTACAACGACAACGCCTAGACCTATAATAAGGATAAACCGGGTGATCAGAACTACAAGTGGTAATCTTAGCCATACAAAGCCTGGGGCGACATCTCTCCAGCAGCCATGAAGTTAGTTTCGGGGTTACCCGTAGCCTTGGCTGCTGAGCAGCGGGCCATCGTAGGTGAGCTATAACATGGTCAGAGATGCTTCCTCACAGAAAAAGTTTAAGGGTATTACTTCTACATACCTTCGAGAGATGGAGTCAGTGAAGTAGAAGTCTTCAATAACACGCTTGAAAGGCGCTCCAGTTGGCTGTGTGCCCTTGTTCTGATCAACCAACTGAATCTTGCTAAGGGAGCCCACGGAGGTGGACTCAACGACGTCATATCGACGCATCACAGGGCTGATCTCTTCCATGCGATCGCGGAGAGCTTCGATATCATCGTAAGGCAGTGGAACGTTGAGAAACTCGCTGGTGGCGCGAATAATCTTCCAGTCGTCACGAGCCGCACCAGGCAACGAAGTCGCTGCCCGGGTAACTTGAACACGGCCCTCAGTGTTGATGTAGGTGCCAGACTTCTCAGTGTAGGCTGCGCCAGGCAAGACAACATCAGCAAGTTGGGCACCTCGGTCACCATGGTGTCCTTGGTAGACAACGAACGCATCGCTTGGAATTTCACTCGTAGTGACCTCATCAGCACCCAGCAGCCAAACCATCTTAGGCTTGGTCTGGGAGATTTCGGGAGACGGTGTGGTAAAGCCAACCTCGTAGGCTGCAGCACGAGATGCCGCACGCTGGAGAACGTTGTAGCCTTGCCATTCAGGGGTGTTGAAGTTGTTGCCATGCTTCTCAACAAAGCTGCCGACTGTTTCGAAAATCGCCTTCGCGTCTTGATGTTCAGCCGCAGCACTACCAACGATGATCATGGGACGTTTAGCAGAAGCGAGCTTCTCTCCAAACTGTCCCGAAAGGGCAGCCTTAAGAGCGTTGACATCGGATCCAAGATGCTCGAATTCGAAAGTGCTATCGAATGATTCTCCGACAAGACCAATCTCCAGGTCAGAGCGCAGGTATTGCTTACGGATGCGTGCATTGAGGACAGAGGCCTCATGACGAGGGTTGGTAGCAACAAGAAGGATAGCATCAGCCTCTTCGATTCCGTAGACCTTGGAGTTGAAAAGGTAGTTCGAACGAACGTCAACACCGTGGGCAACAGGCGAGCTGCCACCCGGCTGGTCCAGAGCGAGGTTATCGGATCCAAGCTTGTTAGCCAAGTCTTTCATGGCAACAAGCGACTCCGCATCCACAAGATGTCCTGCGATAGCCTTGAACTCGTTCTCTTTCAGCTGCAAGTTTTGCTGGGCGGAGGAGATCTCGCTCAGGGCCTGCTCCCAAGTAGCCGGAACGAACTTGCCCTCTCGACGAATCAAGGGTGTTGTAAGTCGCTGAGTCTTCAGACCGTCACACGCGAACCGAGATTTGTCGTTGATCCATTCCTCGTTAATGTCGTCGTTGAGTCTGGGGATTACACGCATGACTTCCATGCCTCGGCTATCGATCCGGATGTTCGAGCCCAAAGCGTCATGCACGTCAATGGATTCTGTATGTTTCAACTCCCAAGGACGAGCACGGAAAGCATAGGGCTTTGAGGTGAGAGCACCAACAGGGCAAAGATCAATGACGTTGCCTGAAAGTTCCGAATCAAGGTTCTTCTCCAAATAAGTACCGATTTGCATGTCGTTTCCTCTGCCAGTGGTTCCCAGTTCGGGGGCACCGGCAACATCGTTCATAAACCGAACACACCGAGTGCAGTGAATGCATCTGTTCATAGACGTCTTGACAAGGGGCCCAATGTTCTTGTCCTCAACCGCGCGCTTGCCACCAACTTCATGGAAACGCCCACGGTCGGCGCCGTATCTCATTGACTGGTCTTGCAGATCACACTCGCCTCCCTGATCACAAACCGGACAATCAAGAGGGTGGTTGGCCAAGAGAAATTCCATAACACCCTCCCTAGCTTTGTGTACAAGTGGTGAATTCGTCTTAACATTCATGCCCGGCTGCACAGGCCAAGCACATGATGCCACAGGCTTAGGCGCCCGTTCGACCTCGACTAGACACATACGGCCTATAAAGAAAAACGATCAGTGACCTTTTCAATAACCCGGTGACAAACATAGACATACAGTTTCCTGCAATCAACAGCTTCCTGTGGTTCGATTAGTACTCAAAACAATGATATTCGGCAATTTGGACCATACTCATGATAGCAGTATCTGTCAATTGTTGTTAGCTATCCTCTACAGTACTAATGATTTGGGTCAATATACCTGGGAACCGTGGCGCCTGCCTTCTCGCAAGCCTGAATGAGAGCGGAGCCAGCTTTAAGCCATGTAAGCAAGATGCTGAGAAGCCATGGATTGAGACACGAATTCACCTTCGACTGAAACTTTCTTCCCATCTACATAGAGAGAGATGTTAGCAAAGCTACGTAAGCTCAGCAAGAAGCATATAGCTTACCAATTGTGAGTTCAACCTCAGCGGAGCGAGGGATTGTCGTCGCGAAAGTCCTGGGGTAGTTGACCTTGGGAACCCGGACGAGCCGGGCGGCCGCACGAGATAACTGCGGCCGCATACTGTGAATAGAAACAAATGTGAGAGGATAAGAGTAGACTTGAGCAGCGAGCGCAATGGACGTTATCTGAAGGCGCCGGTGGAAGTCTACAGTGCTGGGAGATTCTTGATGGGAGGTGCACTTTTGGCTTGGTTCGGATTCTGCCAGCCATGAGCCGGGGCGTCACTCGCAAATTGCCGCCTGCGGATTGGTTCGGCTATTCGGAGGATTATTTAGTCCGCACTACTCCCTTTTCTTTCTTAATAAGCCCTTCCGACGCTATTTCCTTCCTCTTTTCTCTTTCTCTCCATAACTCATTCACGGGCATGATTTATTGTAGGTGGCAGGGTTCTTCATTTCCCTTCCTCCTCTGCAACATGACCCAAGACGAAGATGCACTGAGCTGGAGCTCCTTAGGGTTTTTCATCAAGGAACACCTGATGAGGGTATAGTTCTTTATCGACAGTCGCTACATCTATTACCGTATTCAGTCAAGAGAATTGAAGAATAACAAATGCACCAATATTCAGGTCAACCTATTATGCTGCGTAGTGGATGATGTATCGGTACTTTCCGGGTCTGTTCTTCGCAAGCTTCTATTTTCTTGTTTCCGGTAAAACATGTGGTGCGGAGCCGACAAGTGCAGCTTGATATTGAAGTTCTACCGTGAATGCCATACATTAAGAAGCCCGATCTTGTAAGCTGAGTGTTGCAATAGTAATTACCACCCAACCGACTCGATCAATTCATTATAACACGTATGAGTCGCTTGACACTTTCCCTGGGTACCATTTATCCGGCATTATAGCCCGACGTTCCCACCATGAGGCCGATATATGCGAGCTGGGGGAAAAAAAAAATGTCAAAAATATGTTCCTAGGCATGTACTGCTTTAGACAACTCAAAGAAGACGTTGGCTACAATAACAATACTAGGCCACTAAAGACCATGGTAATATGCTACATTCGAATCTCAAAATATAACTAGATAGCGGATATTATAGAACAAAGACTGAGAATGACAACTAAGACAGGGGAGAACTAGGAATCATTCGGCTTCCAAGTGGTCTCTTGCTTTGTGCCTGGAGGTAGCCACACCCGGGAGCTACTGCCTCCTCTGGGACGGATACGGCCCTGGTCATCATCATCTTTCTTAGGCGTACTTGTGGTATGTGAGGCAGGGCCATCTGGTGAGTGATAGTGAGAGACCTTGTTTGCCGAGGCGCCATAGCCATTTGAGTCCCATGCTTTGCCTGCCGTCTGGACATTCAGGGGAAGAATGGTTTCCCTTGTGCGAAAGTGGTCAGCATTTGCTCTCTGATCCGCTAGGTCATCATGGCTATTGCGATCGTAGAGGTAGAGTCCAATAAAGGTAAGAGCGATTCCAAAGCCTTGAACGGATGTCGTCGAGCTTCCAAACCAAATGATCGCAACGACAATCACGAAAACTCTTTTCACCAAAGATGCGACGGAGTAAGAAACTGGTGATATCATAGATAAGAGGACAAACGCCAGTATATTCTGTGCGAAGTGCGACACCCCGTTGAATACGAATTCGAGGAAGAGAGCGCCATGATCCAGCGAGCCTCTATTTCCCGACAACGAGACGGCGCCATCCTGTATGATATCGGAGATCAAAGGATATCCTTCACTTATGAACCAGATAGGTAGTGTGAGAATGAAGGCTAATCCAGAGCAATAGTAAAGCAAGTTCAACTTATCCAGTTTTCGCCGGCTGGACGGTTCTGCCTCTGACTCTGCACGAGACGCTTCATTGAACAGCTTCTTCGAAAATATGTTCTGCGAGACGAAGACCAATGCAGCTACTAACGCACATAGTATGCCGAAGAAGTTTGTCGAAAAGCCTGTAGAGCAAGCGAGCATCACTCCCAAAGTCAATGGGACAAGAGAAAGATATGTTGCTTTGGCATATCGAATTCGGAAGAAGATCCGATACGCCAAGACTGTGAAAAGAGGTGAGAGTCCCTTGATTGTGTGGACGAGTGAGACGGGAATCTGAGAGGTAGCCATAGAGCTAAGTATATGGCCAGCTAACTGGAACACTGCCAAAGGCAAAGCTGTCAGGACAACATCACGGGACGGGGGACGGATCCCGTTCCTGAGGGCCGGTATGCTATCTTTCAGCCAGGGTAGCACTGTTGCCAAATAGGTCAAGACCAAGCACCAGAATGCTACGAAGGCAAATTGTACGATCGTAAGCGTTATTGGTTTCGGAAGGGCATTTAAGATGGACTTCGATGAGGTATTCGTCAGGGCGGAGGTCATGTACCATATGAGGCAGAGAACCTAACCCGGGTAAGCAACAGGGTAGGAAACAATCCATGAAAGTCCAATAATCTTACTATCAGCTTGTATGATACCGGGGCTTTAAGGGCCTCGGCCAACTCTTGTGCATTGGCGCTAACGCTGCCATTGCGTGTTCTAATTGTGCTAATCGCCTCGCTGATACTTTTCCTTGATCTTCTTTTCGAATTCAATGTAGGATGCCTGTTATCCCGTGGAAATTGTGCTTGCTTCCGTGGCTCCCAGCGATCTGTCGCCGCATATCTAATCGAATTGGAATGCGATTCTCTTGGCTCGGTCGTAGTCTCTGGTACTTCATCAATGAAAGGCGGGAACTTGTCTATTGGACTGGTCATTTGTTGCGAGGTTGTTGACGTCGCCGGTACTTGAAGGTCTGGCAGTCGTACAGAAGAGCGTCTCCCAGTGCCGGTCACAGTCGTTGTGGTCATGTCCTAATTTCTCAATTTCGACGACCTAGACAATCGCTCAAGTCCTGTTAGCCGGTTCCAAGTATGTAAATGCAATGCAGCTTTACCATTTGAAGTCAATTCTTGTATGGCGATTGAGAACGACAGTTGAGCCCTCCAGTCGGCTTGAGCGGTAACAAGCACAGATCGGCTTTTTGGGGCTCGATAATGGAAGCCGAACGCGATGTTTTCGAGCTTGCGTGATTCAGGGTACGTCAGGATATTTAGGCGGGTAGTAGGTAGCAGCAGTACGTCGGCGCTGCAAGGTAACGTTTGCAGTTTTCTAGATGACGAATCCCTATGGACGAACTAACATTGAGTATTCGGAACACGCTGCTCGGGCGGGATGTTACATACACCTGTTTACTAAGGTTGTAACGGAGTAGGCAAGCCGGAACTTACTTGTACTGGTTTAGTAGGTCTCTCCGTCCGATAGAGATAAGACGGAATAGGCAGGGATCTCGTTACATAAACATGTATAGTTTACTAACTAGCGCCAATCTTTGCATAAATAATTGACTGTTGCTAATTAGTATGCCCTTATATTTCGGTAATCAGCCTCCCGAAGTAATCACAACCAGGCGGACTTCACTTTTCCCAACCATGGCAGACGCTGGAAAAATATGGGGACTGTCTTTTTGTTTTTCTTCTCTATCTGATTATCCTTCGAAACAACTGCCTCATCTTTGATCCCTTACTGCATTGCCTGACGCTGACGAATGTTATAATTAGTTACTAATACTCTGGGATCTTATGGGAGATTGTAGTTCTGCGGACCTATACATCACTTCATTGCAGACAGTATCACAGGTCTTTATCTCGCCACTCAATGGAAAGAGCTGGGAAGAGGTAGGATCGTGGCCTTCGCAGGCCCTAACAAAGATGGTTTGTGCTGCCGGTGTCTTCAGGCTTCCGGCTACAAAATTTCCTCGTGGACACCTGTGACTCTCTTATCTCTATTTCTTCTCATTGAATGATGGCTGCAGTATAACAGCTCGCTTAGATTTTTATGATAGATGAATAAGAGTTTGTTCCGTTTGAAGACATTTTGGTAGTTTCACACCATGCCATATATATTTTTTTCTCTCAGTTTCAATGCTCTGACTTGAAAGTTGAGTAGTATAGAGATAACATGTAATCACTCTATATCGATATACTTGTGTATACATGGTCAGTAAGTCTTTAGCTATCAGGGTCAATCTTGGTCAGCATGAGATATCTTTAAATTTCACCAACGCTCTATGCCGTCGATTGCCGTGGATTTTGACAGATTCGGGAAGATCAAAACTATTACTACTAGAGCAACAGAGAATATAATTAATTTGAGCTGGACAGTAGATGATTTTCGACATTCAAGTTTGGTATGGATTGCGTAGCTTATTGGCTAAGTTTTACTCCCCAAAAATCTCAACACACATTCAAAGAAATATAATACAACATGAGATCACAGTGTGATGTTTTGAGAGGGTCTATCTTTCCTACTAGACACATTTGGAGGTAGAAAGAGGTCTGGAACAATTAATCTAGGCCTCCCCACTAGAGGGACAGCCGCTCAGGACACCCTTGTTCTTTCTTCTTCTCTGATCAACAAACTTCACCACTGCATATCTTGGGAATTCGCTGCTACTGTACACATGGACTGGAACCGTCACTGCGGATCATTCTTGCTTGTCATGGTCTAATGATACAAATTACCAAAGCAATCTTCAGCCGTAGTATTGTTCAAGAGCATAAACAAAGCGAAAAGCAGTTCCCTCAATTACTCTTAGCACTGTTTAGGTTAAGAAATAAGGGGAGTCACTGACTCTTAGCAAGATTATATTCCAACAACAAATGTCCTTCAGGAATAGAAGACAATTGCGCCACAACGTGCCTCGGAGATGGATTCTCGAGCAGGGCTTCGAGCTCTCAATTTTATCCTGTCTTGCTGACCCCCGCAATGGTGTCTTCATCGCTCTTTCCTTGATTGCAGATCCTTGACGCAGGCCTTGTAACGCGTTTGGTTCGAGATTCGTGCCTTGATCTCCCTGTCTTCAGATACTGCCATTTGCCTTCTGAATTGTCCCACAGTTAATTGAACCTACCTCCCCACTTACAGTCATTTGTTAGCTATCTCCTTCATATTCAGCCTTCAACTATTGTGGAGGATTTGGATTCCGTACAGCTCGCGGTATTTGCTCACCAGTGTGCTTTCGACTATTTTCCTGTCAAACCCTGTGTTTGCCGACCTTTGCAAACTGTGACTTCTGTGGCAGTGCTCTCAAGTAACTATCCAAGATGTCTTCACACTCCGATGCCCCCCTCAATCCGGAACGCAGGCAGTGTGAAGAGGGTATCATTGACAGTGGCACGAGTGCTACGACACACGCAGTTTATGTTGAACGTGAATCGTCAGTAAGTAACTGAATGAAAGCAACCTAGAGCAGCCACAGACTTGTTCTCCTCTAAATAGCTTACTACATTGTCCCAGGGCCTTAAGCATTTGAATGTTTCCACCAGCCCTTCAGATTGTACAGTATCCTCCAAAGCTGGAGATTGCCAGATCTCTGGGGTTGACAAACATGACATCCCGTCGAATAAGGTCAGATACGCCAGAAACCTCAAGAAATTCAAGGCACTCACAACCCTAGAAGCAGAAGCTAGATCATTCAAGCAATTTCAATTTCTGTGGGCACTCCGAGATGGAAAGACTTCTAGCAAAGCTCTCGCCCAAGCCGCAGTCGACAACCCCGAAGTATCCTGTAGATCAAGATTTCATTGCGGCTTTGCCAGACAAGCAGGATTTGCTTAGAACATCCAATCACACATTTCCCAACCACAGAATTATTTCAGGAGACGACTCAGGGCTAATTAAAACGTCAAGTATTCAGCGGTTTAGGGACGTCTCGCACTCGGTCGATTTTGGCAAAGCAGACAACGTATCGGCCGATATGTGCGAGGTACTACGTTTAAAGCAAGAATTGCTTGTCGCTAATTCTAAAATCGCCCTCCAGGAGCAGGAACTGGCCCAGACACGCGTGATTAAACATACCTTAGACCAGGCACTTGGGCCACCCTCTGAAACCGATTTCAATGGAGACATCACGGAACAAACGATAAGTAATCTCCAGAACGCCCTGAATTCATCAAACCCGGCATATAGCCAGTTTCAAGATGGATGGAATGCTCAGGACGATTCGCAGTCAGATATGTCTGATGCGCTTTCCGCGGGGGCTTACAATAGGTCTCGGGGATACTGGAATACTCCCACGCAGCAAGTGTGCAGTACGGCTCTTAGTGCCCCCATTATCGAAAGATCATATGGCGAGCCTATATCTTTGCCAAGTGCTACTTCAGTTGGCGGAGATTCGAACCGGTTTTGGGGTAACTCAGGCACAAATACCAGTGTACCTGGACACGATGCTTTACGATCCCATCGTGTGTTTTCAGGGCCCTCCGGTGGGGGTTACACCCTCGACACCAAACTCCCGGAAGAACAGGTGAGGTTTCTCGAAGGACCCGGCCTTGGGCCTCGCCGTTCGATCACTCAAGCCAGCCGCAATGGACCTTATTTTCAGCCACAAAGCTCTGCTTGGAGTGCATTTACCCCTGGCTCTTCGGACCCACATGATCCTAGATCTCCTGTGAATAGATCCAATAACACCTATCAACATGTTGGTCTGTTTCCCATCCCTCAATACCATCAGCGGCCGGTTGGAACACCACTTTCACCCACGGCGACTGAGTTCACAGCTTCCAATCCTAGTGCAACGCAATGGTCAACTTCTGTGGTGAGTAGGAGCTCGAATTTATTTGTTATAGTGCCACGCTTATGTTGCCAGGCGGGAGGAAACACCCATCAAACATACATCTCTCCCCTCGAGCCAATCAACTACCGACGGCTCCTCGACAGGAATGTCTCTTGTGATTGGAAATATATCGTTGACAAAATTGTTTGCAACAATGATCAACAAGCGTCAATATTTCTGCAGCAGAAGCTGAAGGTAGGGACCACAGAGCAGAAATATGATATCATAGAGGCCATAGTACACCAAGCCTATCCCCTGATGGTCAATCGGTTTGGCAACTTTCTAGTGCAACGATGCTTCGAACACGGGACTCCAGAGCAAGTCGTGTCAATCGCTAATGCGATCAAGGGAAACACGTTAAGCCTCAGTATGGATCCCTTTGGCTGTCACGTCATACAGAAAGCGTTCGATTGTGTTCCCGAAGAACATAAGGCAGTTATGGTCCACGAGCTTCTACGCAGAATTCCAGAAACTGTCATTCACCGGTATGCCTGTCATGTCTGGCAAAAACTCTTCGAATTACGTTGGAGTGGGGAGCCACCCCAGATAATGACCAAAGTCAACGAAGCACTGCGAGGGATGTGGCATGAAGTCGCCTTGGGTGAGACAGGGAGCTTGGTAGTCCAGAATATCTTCGAAAACTGCGTCGAGGATGAGAAGGTACTTTGTTTCTCATACGTCAATTCCTACCACGATCAATTCTATTCAAAAAACTGTGCCTCTCGTCTTGTCGTCCTCTCAACCATTGCAGCTCCCCAAAACCTGAAACTCTGACATATCCTAAATGGAAGTTCCATAATTTGTACGATGAAATATATACTGACAAAGTTTCCAGCGTCCAGCAATCGAAGAAGTGCTAGCGAAAATTGATGTGCTTGCACACGGTCAATTCGGAAACTGGTGTATCCAGCATATCTGTGAGCATGGTGCTCCTCAGGATAAGAGTCGTGCAATAGAGCACATTATTCTTTGGTCTGTGGATTATAGCATGGACCAGTTCGCCTCCAAAATTGTAGAGAAATGTTTGAAGATAGGGGGTACCGAGTTTTTGGACCGCTACCTTGCTCGAGTTTGCACCGGACGAACTGACCGTCCTAGAATGCCTCTGATTGACAGTAAGTCTGAAAGTACCCTTCTCAGCTTGAACTCAAGGTTTCTGATAAAATATAGTTGCTGGGGACCAGTATGGAAACTACCTAATCCAATGGATCTTGATGAATGCTGCACCACATCAGCGTGAGCTGGTTGCCAGCCATATTCGGTACCGTCCTTTCCCTCACTATGACATTGCACAGGCCTAATCGAGTATCTACGAAGGAAACACATGGTATCTCTCCGGGGTTCCAAGTTTGGTTCACGTGTGGCCATGCTCTGCTGCAATCCCTCCCATGCAACTCGCCCAGGACCAGGTTCTGGTATGCCAATCAGTCGCTATGGTAATTTCAATGAGGACAGGTTCCCGATTGCCGGACAGCATGGAGGCCGTTTCAGCCGAGGGAACCAATGGAGTCCTAATTATCCACCATTTCGCTGAAAGTTTTCGAGGGAGTGCCTTTCCGCTTCGTCTTCTAGCCATATGCTTGTTTATTCACAAAAGGTATCGGTTTCAAGTCGACCCAGGTAGGCATCGAGCACCCCATATACCGGTATCCGGAATCTCGAAGCGTGTTTCGACAACGTGAGGTTGTCTAGCATATTTCTTCATACGCGCTATTCTAGTCATTGTGCAGGAGCTAAACGGCTTATGCCCCCCAAGATGCCTCCTCTCTTTATACACCCGAATGAAAGAAAGAAGAAAAATGGAGACGAAATATGAAGGGAAAATTCGAGCAAGCGAGTAGCATCAAAATGGGCTCTGAAACTATAACCTTTTTTATTGAAGTTGATGGAGATTCTATATGGGTCGACAATTACAGTTATGAGTTGCTTGTGCAGGTCAGGAGCTTGGTTTACGAAAGCGAACACTACTAACCCACCTACTTGTCGGGATTATATTCTTATTATGAACTGATGTATCATACCAACCACTCATTTGTCCGATGCTTGTTATCCTTCACAACTCTGCGGCTTGCAGGAATAATAATATTTGCATGCTGACCACAACCCTGGACTTCTCCAGTGCCCACTAATTGAGAACGTAGATCCCCAGATCCCGGGCGATTGCAGTCACTTGGTGTAACGCTGAGCAGCTAAAATCCCGTCATTGACTAGCTGTTCCTTTTTCCCATGGTTTCCGCCTTTCTGACTTCTCGCTTGGAGTGTCATGGCCTGTCAAGACGGTGTCTGGAATTTGCTGGATTCCAGGAATGGGTTGACCGGTTGTGATGAGTTCCACTATATGAGCGAAGGATGAAGGATATGCAGGCTCCTCTTTAGAATTTGGAACGTTCACTGTTGGGCTTGGTGATGAAAGGTCGGCGGACTTGGATTTTGATGCTGATTCTATCCATGCTTTGTATGTTGAGAACTCGAGTGGGGGCATGAGCTTTTCTTTCCTGAGAACGAAAAAGGCATGGTGACAAAGATCAGTACCAGTATTTGTATATAATCATACAGTGGCATATGCATATGCTACAATACCGGGGTTCACGGGTGGATACAGATCGTATGTATACCTTGAGAAGTAGAAGCATTTAGCTTGTAGGGTAAGGTCATCATTGCGATTGATTTCCTCTTCCGACGCAGGTGATTCCGGGTGGCCTAGGATGATGGAAAGCCCAACTGCAAATTCACGATCCGTGCTGAAGGGATATGAGCTCAATCTTCCAAATAGCTCAATCTCCGAGGGCTGAAGCTGCGCCATCTCGTGACAAACTGCTGCAGGCTCAAACTACCCGATGGGCTTATTTGAGGGCTCACGTAGCTTTTAAGAATATGTTGCGCGGCCTTGGGCACTCGAAGCGAAAGCGCAGATTCTCTCGGTGACTTTGAGACAGAGCGACCGCTTCTACTTTGCAATCCGTTGCTGTTTCTCGGTTGTCCACTCTCCTCGTGAATGATGCCAGTGGTTAAGTCCGTTGTAAGGGTGCTCGGGCCCAAGATTAACCGAGGTCCACGTAGATTGAAGATTAGGAACTAGTTTGGATACTTAGCTTAGCTAGGCTGTGACGTAGCCTATATACTTTGTACTTCGGTTCTTTGGCGGGGTTCCCGCTAAGACTCGAGCCTATCGGCGTTAGCAGCATGGCTGATCTTTCTTATCCAATGTTAATTCGTTTCATGGAATTATTTCTATCACAAACTCCTTATCAATCAGTTCGGAGAAGTCGGATGCGAACGGATTGAAGCGTCTGGGGCAAGTTATAGATCGCCATTTTGCTGTTTCGTGTTCGCGACTCCAGTATATCGACGAGCCGTTCCATAGGGCTCGGACTTAGATTTTAGAGGTTACCCTTTCGGTCAGGTGAAATATAGTCTAAGAGAATTTGATGGCCTGATCCGCCGACATTTCAATTGATAATTATTATGAGGTATGATAGCCCGCCTCTGGTTTTATGTTACTTTGTTCGACTGGCGGTTAGTTTGACAGCTCGACTGATAATAGACTGGGTCGCGCTAGCGAGAGCGATGGCGGGGGCATCTACATATCCGACCGAGAAAGTGAGCCCCACGGCCATTCTATTGATTTATTATTCGCAATCAACCATATGATCATGCAGAGGTATCCATCCTGTCTAGAGCTTCGTGGTTCTGAGAGGGCTCGGAACTCGTAGGTATTATCACCTTGCTTTGGCAGCCAGGGCAGTTGTGCACAACCTCATGAGCGAAAAGGTCACAGTCAATGCAGAAATGGTTTTTGCACACAGTACATTCATACCGGCTGCTTACGCTCATTCCCTTTGCCTGTCCCTCTGAAATATGCCACTGCTCCTTGGGTGGTACTGGTGGAAAGGAGATCCCACATGCGAAACAGACACTACTGCGCGAGGCATGTTGCCACGAAACTTCCACCCAATTCATAAGGGGAAACAGATGGTGATATGACCGAGCAAGATGGGTTGAAAGGATCAAAGTAAGACCGCAGGAAGGACACTCGGCAGGGAGACCACAAACCTTACTGTTACACCGTGAGCACAGATATCCCCCACGAGAAGGCTTGGAATGGCAAGCACAAAGTGAAGGGTAAGCCTCGACTGTTCGTGATGGAAAACCCATCATCAAGAGAGAGCTTGTGGACTGCTTCTGAGAGTAGGTGGCTGGCGGTGTTGTCACATTCATCACAAGGTCACGGAAATGCTGTTCATTGAGTGCTACACCGTATGTGGTATCATCACCCCCGTTAGTCTTGCCACAAATTTCGCGGCAGATGGCCACTTGGGCGGCAAGGCCCACGATTCCAACACGAATTTTGTCGTTGATGAGCGTAGTTATCGTTTGGTGAATATCACCGGGATCGGAGGAAAGGAGGGAGCCAAATATGACGAAAATCTCACGGGTGCCATGGCTTGGGGTATGGCTGTTGCAAGATAGGTTAGCCCGTTCTTATCATCTAGTGTATACGGCACCAAGCGCGGAGAAGACATACAACAAAGCACCACGAGCCATTTCGAAGCCATTCTGCAAACTAGGAAGACCCTTCGGATCCTGGTCTCGCAATGATTGGATGGCACTGATATGCTCCGTAGGGTTTCCGCTCATATCACTGACTCTAACCGCCAATCCATCTTTGAGGCCAAGAACGCCGAGTTGAGAAATGGGATTTTGCTCGAAAAACTCCCTCACAAACTCTTGTGCATACCGTAGGGACAATAGATAGCGTGTGGGTCGGAGATCTTTCTCGGTCATGGATTGTGACAGATCTATGATCAGAATGAGATGGCGGATTATACCCCGTTGTAAGGGAGTCGTATCTCTGAGGAGCCTGCAAGCGCGAAGACATGAAAACTCAGCTCGAACCGTTAATCAGGACTGAGAGCTACCCGGCCTAAAAGTACAACCTACCTTTTCCTTTTCCCAGCTTCAAGAAGCCCTTCGACTGTAGAGCTGATTGTGCCGTCGGCACCTTCAACTAAGGTTTCCCATGTTCTCGAGACTTCCCATTCTGCGCCTCCACGGTGCTTTCTCCTCTTCGAACGGGATGCGCCCGCAGTATCTCCACGAGATCCTGATAAGATATTGCTTTCATCTTCATCCTCAGAGATTTCTCCTGTATACTCTTCATCGGAATCGACCATACTTGCACTGAAACGGAATGAGAGGCGAGTGCGTCAACCCAGAAGTGCGTCGGGCGTCATGAAAGTTGGATGGAAAAGGTCTACCTAGGCATGTATCCACTCTGTTGGATTCGGTTCGAGCAGGGAGGGTCCGAGCTCCGCCGGAGCTCCGTTCCCTACCTTTCCTCATGAAGCAAGGGTACTTACTAGCTGAGGTATCAAGCAGTTGCTGTTCTCATCCTTTTTTTTCTTAGGCTTTTGACCTTCATTATCATTTTCCTTAAACTACCTTTTCTACTCGTTCGAATTCTATACTAGCTTTCCTGGCTAGGTACACATTGGATACTTAACACTTTCTAATCTACTCTGAGCTCCATTGTGATCAGACAAAGCCTGCTTCGTAACCTGAAGTTTTAATTAGCCACACTTCGTATTGCTACGACGGTGTACTGCAAAAATTGATGAGCTGCTCCGAGAGTAACCGTAGGTAGGCAGACTTGGCCCCATCCTAAAATCTCAGACCCAAAAATGTGGGGAAGAAGATGCATCGCGTCAATCCGACGTGGTGGTATGAATGCTCATGCAGTCCGTGGTCATTCTCCAATTTATCGTCCGGTCCGACCACTTTCCCACCTCTGCCCCTCATCCTCCACCTCTTTTTGCCCCTCCTCCATCTCTTCGTCACGCTCCCGCTCCCTTTCCGGCTTGCCCTACTCGACATACCTACAGTCTATCCGTAGGGTCAATCTTGCTCTATCCTCACCCGTTTTTGTAAGGCGCTGTTCATCTGAATTCCGCGCAATGGCATCCAAGGACAGGGATATCCTCCCGGACGTGTAAGTTACCGATCGCCAACAGCTGAGTATCGTGCACCTATCTGTTGGCGTGCCTCTAACAATCGGTGGCAGGGTCAAGCCTGTTCATTACAATGTGTCTCTGTTTGACCTTCAGTTCGGCGGCTCATGGGGTTATAAGGGTACCGTCAAAATCGATTCCAAGGTCACCCGTCCTACAAAATCGATCGTGTTGAACTCCAAGGAAATCGAAGTCCAGGATGCTGAAGTTTTTGGAACGGACGGTTAGTGACAGAGCCACATCCCAATTGTTCCTGATCCCATTCATTTCCATGAACGAATGTTGGGTTTGACATATCGGCTGCACTTAGGGACCAAGCTGGCAAAGGCGTCTAACATCGCATACGATACCAAGTCGGAAAGGGTCACTTTTACCTTTGCAGAGGAAATCCACCCCGCAGATGTTGTCCTGTCAATCAATTTCACCGGTATTATGAACAATGCCATGGCTGGATTTTCTCGCTCTAAGTATAAGCCGGTGGTGGATCCGACCGAAGATACACCCAAGGAGGGCGATTCCTATTACATGCTTAGTACCCAATTCGAATCTTGTGATGCTCGTAGGGCATTCCCTTGCTTCGATGAACCGAATCTGAAGGCCACATTCGACTTTGAGATTGAGGTTCCCCGAGGACAAACAGCCCTTAGCAACATGCCTATTAAGTCTGAGAGGAGCGGCAGTAGGCCAGAACTCAAGATGGTCTCTTTCGAAACTACACCGGTCATGAGTACTTACGTCAGATTGCACCGTCCCTTGATAATAATACTCCACACTAACTCTTGACATCTTCTATTTAGCTTCTGGCATGGGCAGTCGGTGACTTTGAATATGTTGAGGCTATGACTCAGCGCAAATATCAAGGCAAGAGCATCCCCGTTCGCGTGTATACGACCAAGGGCCTCAAGGAGCAGGCTCGCTTTGCTTTGGAGTGTGCCCATCGTACGGTCGATTACTTCTCTGAAATCTTTGAGATCGAGTATCCGTTGCCTAAGGCGGATCTCCTTGCTGTCCACGAGTTTGTACGGAAACCGATTCTGTTTCACGAATAGAAACCACTAACGATAAATGCTCCAGGCTATGGGCGCCATGGAGAACTGGGGACTTGTTACCTACCGAACGACTGCTGTACTTTTCGACGAGGGCAAGTCAGACACCAGATACAAGAATCGTATTGCATATGTCGTCGCGCACGGTTTGTCTTCCCTTGCAATTTGAGCAGCATTTCTCTTTTAACGAGTGATAATCCTAGAATTGGCGCACCAATGGTTCGGGAATCTCGTAACGATGGATTGGTGGAATGAGTTGTGGCTCAACGAAGGCTTTGCAACATGGGTTGGCTGGCTTGCTGTGGATCATTTCTATCCAGGTATTCAATGGACCCGGGCACTTACAGACCAAATGCAGCTGACAATTTTCTCGCGAACAGAGTGGAACATATGGTCTCAGTTTGTTGTACGCAATTCTCGAGGTAAATACAGCCTTGTGTGGCAGATTATTAACTTTTGCATAGGCTGAGAGTGTCCAACAAGCATTTCAACTCGATTCATTACGAGCTTCCCACCCGATTGAGGTTCCTGTGAGGAACGCTCTTGAAGTCGATCAAATTTTCGATCACATCAGCTACCTCAAGGGAAGCTCGGTCATCCGGATGCTAAGCGATCATCTTGGACGGGAAACATTTCTGCGGGGAGTAGCCACTTATCTCAAAGCCCATGCATATGGCAAGTACACATCGAAGATCTATAGGGGATCGGGGTTGCTAATTACTGACAAATTCAGGTAATGCTACCACTAATGATCTTTGGAGCGCTCTCAGCGAAGCGTCCAATCAGGATGTTACTAGCTTTATGGTGAGCTGCCTTTCTCTTTTTTTAACACCGGATCACTGTTCTGACTGCATCATGAAGGATCCATGGATTCGCAAGATTGGCTTTCCTGTTGTCACCGTAACCGAGCAAGCCGGTCAGCTCAATGTTCGTCAGAACCGCTTCTTGTCGACGGGTGATGTTAAGCCCGAGGAAGATGAGACGGCCTGGTGGATTCCCCTTGGTGTCAAATCAGGACCTAAGATGGCCGACGTAAAGCCCGGTGCTCTCGTTTCCAAGGAAGCTACAATTGGGGAACTCGGAAAAGATTCCTTTTACAAGCTGAACAAAGACCTGTCCGGCTTTTACCGAACCAATTACCCTGCCGATCGGCTGGCGAAACTCGCTCAATCACTGGAACTGCTGAGCACCGAGGATAAGATCGGATTGATTGGCGATGCCGCTGCCCTGGCTGTTTCCGGGGACGGATCCACTGCTGCTCTATTGGCTCTCTTAGAGGGGTTTAAGGGCGAAAAGAATTATCTGTGAGTATCTAACTATGACATCCTAACCCTTCACAAGATTCGGCAATCCCTATACCTCCATGCTTGGTTCTTAACGACTTCCACAGGGTCTGGTCCCAAATCTCTTCCACCGTTGCGAACTTACGCTCTGTGTTCGCGCAGAATGAGTCGGTAGCAGCGGGACTCAGAAGGTTTGCCCTCGAGCTCTCATCCCCTGCCGCTAATGAAATCGGTTGGGAATTCAGCGCGGAGGATGACTATCTCACTGTCCAGCTTCGTAAGCTTCTAATTGGGATGGCTGGCCGTGCGGGCCACAAAGAGTATGTCAATCGCGAGACGTTTATTGCTTTAAATCAAGGGTCTAACTTTTTGCTAGCATAATACCCGAGGCCAAACGACGATTCGAGCTTTGGAAAACAGGCAACGATAAGAACGCTGTGCATACCAACCTACGCTCAGTGATCTTTAGTATCGTAATCTCGGAGGGCGGTCGTGAAGAATACAACGCCGTAAAGCAGGAGTATCTCAAAACCGACTCCGTTGACGGCAAGGAGATTTGCCTGGGAGCCCTTGGGCGTACTAAAGATGCTGAGCTGGTAAAGGATTATATGGACTTTGTCTTCTCAGACAAGGTTGCAATCCAGGATGTTCATAATGGCGCGACTTCAATGGCTACGAATCCCTTAACTCGCCACCTTCTATGGAAATATATGAAAGAGAACTGGGCGGCAGTTGAAGCTCGTTTGTCAGCGAACAATGTTGTTTTCGAGCGATTTGTGCGCATGGGGCTCTCCAAATTCGCAGACCACGATATTGCAGCCGATATTGCTTCGTTTTTCCGGGAGAAGGACACCGGTGCGTACGATCGCGCCCTGGTAATCGTTGCTGATAGCATCCGGACGAATGCACGCTACAAGGAAAGAGATGAGAAGCAGGTCTTGGAATGGCTTCAGGCACAGGGCTACGCTTGATCCACTGGGGGCGAAGGTAAATGGTTTTGATGATCTGTTCGTACCAACAGGTGAAAATGGTGCCTTGTGATCTAAAACACCTGCCATTCTGTGAATCATCTGAGTACTGGAGTTCTGTAGAACTCGAACTTCTGACTTGTACCTGACTTGATACGTGAAGGACTGTCTTTCGTCTTAGGAAAGTGAAGGTGGAGCACTTATTTTCGATGCCTCCCTGACGTGCACATGTGACGAGAGGGACCGGCACTTGGTAGTACGTAGTATATATATATAGCTAGCAGACGAAAATGAGTACCCTCTTATTTTGCATTGTTCTATCGGAAGGACCACAGTTATGTTACCTGAAGAAAAAAGGTGGTGCCGAGCCACCTAAACCTGTTTAGAACCGGAGTGCACATTGTGCAACTTAAGTCGGACTACTGTAAGTACCATCTCCTAGATAGGCCAGTCCCTAGAATCTGTTCATTTGCATGTGGTTGTTAGTGTGTCTTGATTGGCGCACTAGCCTGGCTTGGGTCATGGGTTTGGGGCGGGCGAGCGTGAAACGGTCATTCCCACCCAGGAGGTCCACACTAGGCAGGAGACGGACTAGCGCCAGTATTGGAACCTGCACGTTGGGCTCGCCTGCTCTCCTGCAGTCAGCAACGCAACCGCCATTTCAAGAGACCGCTCGGTCATCTCATTAAGTAGACACTCAAGTATCGTTTACTACATCGGCTTGTTGCCACGCCTAATACTTCTCTTCTGCAACTTCAGCTCTCCACCTTTCCATCAAATAACTCTCTAGATTTCGCATACGCTGACGTACCGTCCAAGTGCCCCATCATGAATCCCGAGTGGTAAGTGCCCTTGATCGCCCATATTTGGCCTACATCTCATCAGGTTCCGGCGATGCCCCCCTTGTCATGATGGCACTACGTCTTTCATCCATATCTTCTTTATCTCTTGGTTCCCGTGCTAATTTAAACCCCTATTAGAGCCCCCCACGATCCTCCGTTTCCCCCACGCCTTATTTGGCTCAGCGCGGCCCTCTTCGTGCGTATCGATCGATCGATATGCTAATAGTTTGGCTAGATACGATTATCTCTTCAAGCTGCTCCTCATCGGAGACTCTGGTGTTGGAAAGTCGTGCTTGCTCCTCCGTTTTGCCGATGATACCTACACGGAGAGCTACATCTCCACCATCGGAGTTGACTTCGTACGTATCTGGCCTTTCACTTCTCATCATAGCTGCTAGCAGTGGGCTGCGTCATAGAATCCCATCTAACGTTTTTGAATGCAGAAAATTCGTACCATCGAGCTGGATGGAAAGACGGTGAAACTCCAGATCGTAAGGCAGCCCCCATTCACAACAGTCGGTCACCCGGCTTTACTAACGGGCGCTCTAGTGGGATACTGCGGGCCAGGAACGTTTCCGGACAATCACTTCTTCTTACTACCGTGGTGCTCATGGAATCTGTGTCGTCTACGATGTTACCGACATGGACTCTTTCAACAATGTGAAGCAGTGGCTTCAAGAGATTGATCGCTACGCCACTGAAGGCGTCAACAAGCTCCTTGTCGGAAACAAGAGCGATATGGAAGACAAGAAGGTCGTTGAATACACAGTGGCTAAGGTATGTGGCCATGCCTTTATGTGGGACTCTTGCATGTTCTGGCAGAGGGGGTGATTGACACAATGTGTTTGTTTAGGAATTCGCCGACAGCCTTGGAATCCCGTTCTTGGAGACCTCGGCAAAGAACGCTTCGAATGTAGAGCAGGCTTTCTTGACAATGGCGAGACAGATCAAGGAACGCATGGGCACCGCGACTGTTAACAACAAGCCAACTGTGCAGGTTGGCCAAGGCCAGGGCGTTCAATCCGGCTCCGCGGGCGGCTGCTGCTAGACTATTGATGATCCTGATCCCGCGTTGCATTACGCCATCTCGAGACGGGGTGAAAATTTGGTGATTAAAGAAGAGGAGCCACGAGGGAGGCTACCTACTGCACCCTGCTGCCGGGCAGTCTTCCTCGAATGCTAGCATTATCTTAAATGTTCTATGCTAGCAATGGTCACCGGGAGTAGTTTTCTTCTTCATGCTTTAGAAGGCTTTCGTTTCGTCTTTATACATGGTGCACTATGGATAATTTTCTGTGTCCTCAGGTTTTCCCTTTTCACCTCTCGGTCATCTATCTTCCCCTTCCCTATCTTTCCCGTCGCTATTGTCTTGCTCGTGGCCTTTCTCTAACTCGAAGCATTTTCTATCTGATCCGTTGAGTTTTTCTTAGTTAGTTGGATCCGTTGCGTGATTATGTCTGGGTCAATTAATGCAGAAGTTAATGATACTTAAGTGAATATGGTTTGTGGCTAATCAAAATCAGAACATACTCGCTTTTCCGCCTTCATTTACTTGGACTCTAACGGTATGGTCAAATATAAGTTGTAGGATATGTAGAGTCATTGTTAGCACTCTGCTCTTTCACTAATAGCAACTATGTTTCGGGTCTACAATTGTATTGATATTGAAAATTGAACAAGGGTTGTTTGTCGCGAGTAGGCTATATTCCATGTGCGAGGTTTTCATAGACTATACGTGCTCTGCGCAGGAATGTCACATGCCATACATACCCTTCCTAGCAGTTCGTGATGCTTTCATGCCTAGGTAGTCTCTCCCACACTCTTCAATTCTGACCAGGCTGTGAACCTACATGTAATTATTGTTCAGATGGTAGATACTGACACGAATCGCTTAGAAGCAAAGAAACGGACTCTAATGTCAATCACCTGTTGTTGTATCAAAGGGTCAAGAGAGAAATGTGGAGGATGGATATTACAACGGTAGATGAAACACGTGAAGTGGATCTGCTATTTACCGGCAAATGTCACCTCCTTAGTTCATAATTGTGTTTTTCTCCCCAGTAACCATCTAGGAGCATGGAAAAGCCTCAGGAAGTTAGCCAAATTTCATATGGCATGAGCGTTGATCCGATCAGCTGATGAGGGTCACCCATCAGCCGAGGCACAGGCTTCGGTAAACGTCATGTAAACCATCACCCCCAATCCAGAGCCGAGCCTTTCTCGCACCCGACATCGACATAGTCCCTACCCCATTCGTCCCAAGGCCTACATATCTACCCCTTTCCTCCTTTCTTGCAGTCATTCCTTGCGACCTTCTCGGGCAGAATTACTGAAATATCACTAGTTCTCCATCTGCCGTCTTTTTCACACTCACTTGTCAAAGCAATCCGTAACCCATCTATAAGGATCCGAGGTACCGATACCCGATTCGCGTGCACCATCATAGTATAATATCGATCCGCTTTCTTGACGCACCTATTCCGATAGACAAAGAAAATCACCGCGTTATCGATCATGTCTCAGTCTAACATTGAAGGGCAAAAGAAGGCCGTTGCAGTGTCTGCTGCGGTCCAGCAAAGTGACAACATGGCACATGCATTGGCGGGCGCTGGAGGCGGTATACTGTCAATGCTCTTGACGTGCGGCAACACCTCCTGTTAATGAAATCAGCGTTGACATTCCATATGTTGTAGTTATCCCCTGATAACCCTTTCCACGAGAGCGCAAGTCGAGTCCAAGCGTGCCCATTCCACGACGTACGACGCAATACGCCGCATCATTCAACGAGAGGGGGTTTCTGGGCTCTATTCCGGTCTTGAATCTGCGCTCTTTGGCATCAGCGTCACGAACTTCGTCTACTACTATTGGTACGAATGGACGCGTTCGGCTTTCGAAAAGGCGGCTGCGCGGGCGGGGCGGTCCTCAAAGAAGCTCACGACGGCGGAGTCAATGATCGCGGGCGCTATCGCCGGGAGTGCGACGGTCCTGATCACAAACCCTATATGGGTTGTAAACACTAGAATGACAGCCCGCAAGTCTGAGTCGGAGCAAGAAACATTGCCAGGGACTCCCCCCAAGAAGTCGCGGGCATCTACAATTAGTACATTGTTAGACTTGCTCCGGCAAGAGGGGCCCAAGGCTCTCTTTGCTGGTGTTTTGCCAGCCCTCATTCTGGTTATTAACCCGATTCTACAGTACACAATTTTTGAGCAGCTGAAGAATATTGTGGAGCGTCGTAGGCGTATGACGCCAAAGGATGCGTTCTATCTTGGGGCGCTTGGT
Source organism: Aspergillus neoniger CBS 115656 (assembly GCF_003184625.1). Taxonomy (NCBI): domain Eukaryota; kingdom Fungi; phylum Ascomycota; class Eurotiomycetes; order Eurotiales; family Aspergillaceae; genus Aspergillus; species Aspergillus neoniger. The sequence continues at coordinate 76,876 of NW_020291186.1, read as the reverse complement.
AAGATACTGGCAACTTCGATCACCTATCCCTATATTACGGTGAAGAGTCGCATGCATGTTGCTAGTAAAGATGGTCCTAAGGAGAGTCTGAACGGGAGCCTGAAGAGAATCGTCAAGGAAGAGGGTTTTGTGGGCCTTTACAGAGGTATAGTACTGACAATGAGGGAGCCATGCAAACTTATGCTAACATCACATGACAGGCATTGGGCCAAAGGTCACACAGAGCGCCATTACTGCAGCGTTCTTGTTTGGGTTCAAGGATGTTCTTTATGACCTTATGGTCTCTCTTCGAAAGAGGAACCGGGCAATTTCCAAGTGAAACATGTGATTTGGAAGAAACCTTTTAAAGCACCCTTGCCAAATCATTAATATTATTTGGGCCCAGAAAGACCTCCTGATTGATCCCCTCATCGTGTACCTTTGGGCCCCTGTATTTCTGTCTTTAATCTGAATATATTCTGTACATATATGTTCTCTTATTCAAATTCGGCACGATGACTGTTTCTTGGGCGATCCTAAAAATTGATATATTTAGGCTTGCATTCATATAGTACTAAGCCTTTCTCTGATTGGGCCTGATCCTTTTGCTATCGCACCAAAGGATTGATTCGGTGATGATGTATAGGTGATCATGGCATCCCGCCGTAGTGGCTGTAGACACCTCTTTCAGTGAAAAGTTCCGTCAACCGTGTAAAGGCGCTAAAGAGTAGCACCAGTAGAGGAAAATAGAACACACTACGGAGTACTACTTGGAGACTTCTACTAGCTTGGCATGAAGCTAAGTACTAGTTACCAGTACTACGTACTCGATAAGGAGCCGCGGCTCGATTACATATGATTGGCCCTAGTGCGCCTGATCCATGAGACCCGACCGCCTGCCTTTTACAAGAATATAGAGCACTTTATCCAGCGCGTTCGCGCGTCGCAGTCGACGCGAAGGATATATTGTATTGTTCTGCTGCTGCCCTCAACATTGAGGCTCAGGCGAGGCCCAAGTGAGGTCTGGACGAGTGATGACTATTCGAAGCTGTGTGAACCCTTGCTGGACTTATGTATTCATATTAGGTAGAGTTCTAATTCTTCCCCTCATATAGTGTTTATTCCCCGCCAGGCTGTCAAAAATCCAATTTGAGTTAAATTAAAGCCATTCACCGGCGCTGACTTGAGCTTTTATATTAGCGCTACAGCAGACCCTCCTCGAAATCACCTCTCAGTCTGATTCACTTCCAGTGCTGGCACTCATTCACTGAGCTATTGGTCGACATGCGCCGGCAAGCTCAGTTGTCTTGGTTTGGGATACCTAGTGGGAGACAAGTTATCCGCGCACAATGTCCCGTATACACACGCCGGAGGAATCCGAAGAACTTTCTGTTATTGAGGAAGCTCAGTTCCTCCTTTCACAGTTTATAAGAAACTCCTCCCACCAAACACGAGGGTCCCCAGCGGCAAGTCGCGGCGATCAACATACTGCCCCAGGAGAATGCTCTAGGACCGGGGAAGATATTCGGGAAAGCGTCAAGAAGCGCGGTAGGCCGCCTAAGACGCCTAAGACGCGCTTTGAACCTAGATCATCACCAGCGATCACTGGCGAGAACCGCGTCACATCCAGCACACCGCAAACACCGGACCCCTTGTACTTTTCCGAACAGGATAGGCCGGATACTGCATCGTCACCAGGAGATGGGCGTGAGATGTCGAGTAACCGGCGCTCTCGGCGTGCAAGGACTGGGCCAAACAACTATTACGACAAGACCAACTATTTGGGTTTCGGCTCCGATGAAGATGTCAGCGAAAGCCCTGCCAGGCCGTCTCCTACCACATCCCGACGTTCCAGGTTCTCTAGCATTGCAGCTCAACCAAATACTTCGTCATGTATTCGTGATCGAATTGAAAAGGCTCGTGTCATCTATTCTTCACCTCATGTCCAGATTATCAAGTCGCCGCTTAAAAGTTTAGATGATTTGAGGTTATCGGGTCGTGCTTGCTATTCATCATTGCGTAGCCCAGGAGAGTACGCCTTGAAGTATCAGAACAAGCCGCCTCTGGCGGATGAGATTCTCCATATTGACTTTGACAGAACCGAAATGGCAGCCATCATGGACTTGTTTTGCTTTTGCGGCTTTCAGCGACACGACGAGATGGACACCGCGCTTTCGGACCAGCTTATCCAGGCTGCTCATATTTGTGATATCTCGCAGAGGGCCTCGAAGAAGATTAGGTGGGTATGTGAGCTTTCGCAGATCATCTCTACCGAGGAAATCGATGGAATAGATGATAGTCATAAATGGCTTCGAGAAGCGATGGCATCTAACTCAAAAGACAAGCAAAAACGGCAAGCCAGACGCCTGGTAGGGAAAATTCTGGGGTTAGTCCAGGACACGTCTCAAGATAGTCCATTGCTCTTCTCTGGGATTCAGCTCTGGGAGTTGTCCAGGGTTCTAGCCTCCGCTCTGGTGCTCAGCCGACGTGGACCTACTGAGATAGACGCCTTTATTGCTGATGCAAAAAGAGGCTGCCTTCCTTCCAACCCCTGTGTCATAGAGGCTACTGCATCGGGGTCTCGATGCGCAGAGATAAGCGGGTCTTTGAATAAAATCTTGCAGCGCCGTGAGCTAGGGCTTCGTGTAAAACGACAGCTTCACTCAAATACCAACAAAGGGTTTAAGCTTGCGAAAACTTGGAAAGATGCCTCGAATGATGTGATTGTCCTGGCTTGGGCACCTGATGGCACAAAATTTGCTGCCGGCGCGACAGCACAATGCGACGAGCATAATATGGAATATAACCGAAATAATAATCTAGTTGTTGGTGACATTGTCAACAATGAGTTGACTGAATTACCAGACCACTATGTTTTTCGGCCCCCAGGGAGGACCGCCGCAAGCCGGACTCTCCATGACCCTCGTCTCTGGATGAGCGTTACTTCCATCGAATGGTGGGAAGATGCACTCTTTACTGCTAGCTACGATAATACAGTGAAGATATGGAATGCTTCCGGTCGAGATATCTCGTGCCGCAAGACTCTTCAGCATGACTCTAAGGTGGAAGTTATGGCTCGCTCCCTTTATGAGCGGAATTTGCTCGCAACAGGCACTCGTTCAATAGGACTTTGGTCATTAGCAGAGTCAACCCACACTCTCCTAGAGCTACCTAGGGCGCGATCCAGAAAGGACAGAGAACTGGTACCTACTTCTTTAGCATGGGGGACCATTAAGGAAACCGGAAACATTCTGCTTGCCGGGTTGTGCGAAAAGGGTGATGGTACACTGCAGACAGGTCTGTTGGCAGGGTGGCGAGTAGGCGAGGCATCAATATCACCTATGCAATTTTCCCCAAACTCTCAGAACATGTTTGACATTAAATGGCACCCCACCTTGCCAATCTTTGCAGCAGCAACATCGATAGGTCATGGCCCTGTCAACAAGGCCTACAAGGATACCAGATCCTTAGTCCGAATGTATCAGCCCTTATCATCAAAAGTCTGCACCATGGAGTTTGAGTGTCCGGCGCTAGATATCAACGACGCCCATATTTGCCCTATGAACCCAGGTTACGTGACAGCCAGCTGCACTGATGGAATTACCTATGTTTGGGACCATCGGCGCCCAGACCGAATTCTTCACAAGCTCCAACACGGAGAGCCTTTGAATCAGATAGATGAAACAATCAGCAGGGAACAAGCTGATGTTGGCGTTCGTTTGTCTCTATGGGGAGATAGGATTGACGAATTCTACACTGGGTCCTCTGACGGCGTCTTGAAGAGATGGGATATCCTTAGAGCCCCGGAAGATGTGCTCGTCCAGGATACGGCCAAATTTGACGAGGAAATTATGTGCGGTGCCTTTTCCAAAGATAAGTCCAACCTGCTGGTCGGCGATGCTGCTGGGGGTGTCCATCTTCTATCCCCCGGCCCGTTTACAAGCAATGAGGGCATTACTATGGAATTCAAGCCTTCATTACAACCCCAACTGCAGATGTGTCCAGATGGGCAAGTATCTAATCCCGAATCAGGGATTAAGGCGGGCGCGGAACTTCTAGAGTCAGGGAAGCTCATCAGGCACCCAACATACGGAGTTGGACAAGGACCATATTATGATGGCCCCTTTGCAGCCTGGGCTCGTCCGGAAAACACCCCTGAGCATGAAATTGCACAAACCCGACTGAAGGAAGAGGTGCAGCTACGGCAACTCGATGGCCCGCCCCCGGATTGCAGGATCGGGCTAGATACAGCGTCCCAGCAGGATGTTAAGGCGCAGATTAAGCTGGCACATATTCGGAATCGGAGGCGCAATCAGAACAAGAGAACACGAGATGGGCTTAAAGAGCCTCTTGCATATGCCAAGACAGATGCCGTCGATCCCGCTAGCGATGTACCCGATATATACAAGCGCAGGTTGCACCATGTTGTATCACCACCAGGTTCTATGCCACCGAATATTGGAGTCGTCGATTCAGTTGAAAATACGGAATGGAGGTCCGGCTCGAATGTTATCCACTTTGCTGGATTTCAAACGGCCCTACAGGAGGTAGAAGAGGCACTCGAGGAAGACTTCTGGTGGCCGCCCAGCAGTGCTATCGATGCTAACATCCGAGACCTTGACGGTATTTAGTCTGGAGCCTGGCGAAATCGGTTGGGAGAGGGCTGATCCTATCATAACTCCTGCGGCAGGAAAGTCATTCCGCTATGATGAATGATGTCAACGGTGTGCCGCCCAATTACATCACGTGGCTGAGCAGCGCCACGGGGCATTGCTGGGTGGGCTTTACTTCGATATCCGTACCTTAGATTGTAGTCGGTACTACATATATCTCTCTCTCGAATCCCAGCTCTTCGGCCATCATAAACTTGCTACTTCAACTGTCTTGGCAGTGCTCAAGCCTTAGCCGATCCATTCCCGGCCCCCATCTTCGCATATCTGATCGTCACACCACCACAGATGTCATTTGCTCCTCCCTCCGGGCCCCCACCACCTTCAGTACCTGAAGGATGGAAAGCCCAGTTCGACGACCGATATAAACAATGGTAAGACCTTATTTCACATCTCCGCCATCATACCCCAGTTGCGGATACATGTGTATCCTGTAAGCTGAAAGAAACTAACGCCCAGTGTCAAAGGTTCTTTGTAGATCTACGCACCGGCAGATCACAATGGGAACGTCCCGAGGGTCCAACCTACCAGGAAGACTCGCAGAGACCACCCAGCGGGCCACCGCCCTCATACGATGCCTCTGGTCCTGGTGACCGACCTAGTTCAGCGGCCGGCGGCGGCGACAAGAAACCTTTGGGCTCAAGAAATCCGTACAACAGCCAGCCGGATTCTACATTAGAGAGCGATGCCCGCTTAGCAGCTCAGCTACAAGCTGAAGAAGAAGCCCAGGCTCGTCGCAGAAGTCCGATACCACCAGCACAGGCCCAATCTGGCGCTGCGTCCGATTACTATGCCGAGAACTCCTCTTCCCGCGTGCAGTCCCCCCAGGGACCATCAACGTCACCTGCGCCGAAACAGGAGCGGAGCAGAGGCTTCTTGGGCAAATTAATGGGGAGACACTCTGGCGGTAGCAGCAGCAGCGCTGGTGGTATGGGTTATAGTCGGCCACCGCAGCAAGCAGCCTATGGGTATCCTCAGGCTGGTTATGGTGGCTATCCTCCTCCACAGCAGGCCGGGTATGGTTATCCTTCGTATCCGGCACAGGGTGGCTATTATGCACAGCAGCAGGCGCCGCAGCGGCGACACAATGGGATGGGAACTGCGGGGGCTGCGGCGTTAGGTGTGGGGGGTGGTCTGCTAGGTGGGTTTTTGTTGGCGGATGCTGTTGAGGATCTTGGACATGACTTTGATGGTCCTCCTCCGGGTGATTATGGTGGTGGTGGTTTTGATGGAGGGGATTTCGGTGGTGATGACTTTGGGGGTGATTTCTAGGGGTGTTGTCGTGTGTGGTGAGCTACGCCGGAAGGGGCGATTGATGAGTTATGAGCAATTGGGAGGTTAGCAGTTGTTGACTACTCTTGTTCTCTGTTGGGGTTTCTTCTGTTGCTTCTGGCTTGCTTGTTTGCTTGCTTACTTTCGGATTGTCATCGTCTTCTATGTAGATAGTATTACTTTCCCATAGCCTAATGTGTTATGAAGATGCATGAAAGGAGCTATCGTTCTGTAGCTGATCGATAATCAGACCATTAGTTTTAACTCTAATCTCATCCCGCCGAGTCTTTCGGGAACAGGGCCATCGAGGAGCTTATTATACATGGACACATCGATATCTATCCATAGAGCGCACACCGCGATCCATATACACGCATACCATACCATCCTCTGAACCCCCACACGATACTGTAATCATACAACGCTTCAACCTCTTCTCCGCGACGCACCACCGCCCTCCCGGCCCGTCGTAGCAGCCGCTCCCTCAACCGCAGCCGCAGCTTCCACACCAGACGCACCGGGTCTAGGAGTAGCACCGGCCATCCAGCCAGCCAGGTCGAAGTTCCCGGGAGCCCCGCCACCAGCCATAGCACTTCTGGTTGCGCCTCCGATGGGAGAAGAGCGAGACTGCTTCTCGAATTCGGCGCGCATTTCGGGGTCCACTGATAAGTGTGTATGTTAGCAAGGGAGCTAGTTCACAAGATAAGATGTAGCGAGAGAGAGGGAAGACAAGAGGAGTGGAGTCTAGTGACTCTGGACAGCACATACTGTTCTCCATCAACTTGGGCATTCCAAAGGTGAAACCGAGAGCCACCAAAGCCATCAGGATCATGGGGTTCTTAAACAAAGCCAGGGGGGAGACTATATCAATGATATCGATCACAGTCAGCAAACCGGTTCCGTGGAGATGGAAAAGCAAGGTCCGAAGGCTACGCGCGTGCGCTCGATGACTTCCAAGTAATTCACTCAATGAACAGACACCACTGCGCACGCATGGTCCTCGTCCATTATAGCTCACAACAAGACCTAAGAGGGAAGTTCTAGGGAGAGAAAACATACACTTCGACCTCTCCTCATAAAAGCCTCTCCGGGCCAGAACCTTCGCCTCAACCATTACAGCTTCTTCAGCTCCACTGTTACCACCGCGGGGAGCACTCGCATCGAAGACGAACTTCTCCGTGCCGCGGTTATCCCACGGGTTCCCGCGAAAGGTCTCCCAGATACCCAAGACAGAGCCATCGGCAGCGACGTCGACGCGAAGGGGAGCGAACACATACTCCGGGGAGCGGATGTCGAGGAGGTAGGATTCGGGCTTCGAGGAGGCGGGGAGGTGGTGGAAGTCGAAGGTTGCGGAGCGGGAGAGGGGTGCAGTGAAGTGGTGGTTGTCATTTGTGTTCTTTGTGAAGGTTGTGAGAGTCGCGTGGGTATTGGCTGGGAGGACGTTTGGGTTGGGGAGGATGGTCGAGGGAGGGATGGTGATGGTGAGATGACGGGCGGCGGATGCTGCGGTTGCTAGTGTTGAGGCAGAGAGCAGGGAGAAGAGGGAGAAAAGAGACAGATGCATGATGGGCGACGAATGCTACTCTAATGTGTGCAGCTGGTCAATGCAGTATGGGTTTTGAATGGTGGGAGTGTCCGCAGAGAAATGCGGAGGTTGTTGGTGGACGGTGGAGGTGAAGCTATTCCGATGGATGATCTCAACGGCAGCGCCAGTGCCAAGCGCCGGCCGGCTAACGGTGAAGTCACGGCGCCACCTTTACTGTAGCTTGCAACATCAACTAATAGTAATTCTTGGTCATTTTGTACAAATTAGAGCTGGGAATATTCATGCATTTCACTAATGTATCATTTAATATCTAAATGTTTCATGCTAGATATTTGAAGCTTTGGGTAGCACTTACGCTTTATGCCGCTATCTACTATATATCTGGCTTAATCTAGACAGCCAAAGTGCCTATATACCGCGAAGAATGTTAAAAATAATAGTATATAATATGTACTCCTAACCACGGCCGAGGCTGGGCGTGTGGCTTCTGTTCTCGCCCTGGACAACCCCGAGGACCTGCCCCTCAAAATGAAAACAATATGGACAGCATATGCATGAAACAAGAGGGCAGTTGGTTATATGTACAATGTAGTCTGGAGGGGTTCCCAACAGATGATGTCACACTGCCGGTGGTAAAACAAATGCACATGGGCGAAGAAAGCGCCATCCCTCATAGCTTAGCCTTGGGGGCAGACTCTTCAGCCAATGCCTCGGCATAGAGATCGTCCAAGACCTGACGATACTTCTTTGTGGTGGGCGGACGCTTCAGCTTCAGCCTAATTGATAGGATTGCGGATTAGTATATATAACCATAAGTGGAACGTGGAGAGGTGATTACTTACGTCGGCGTAAGCAGGTTGTTCTCGATGGTGAACGGGTCAATCATCAGTGCGCAGTTCTTGATTCTCTCATATCCTGCAAGCTTGTGCTTCTTGGCAATCCGACTGAGGTCTCTCAATACAGCTTTACGGATCTTGGTGTCGTTAAGAACCGATTTGATGCCCTCGATGTCTGTAGCCTCAATGGTGCGGCCAAGCACCTTGCTGGCAAATACAGCGAAGGTATCGGGCTGGACTCCAAAGATAGCCACCAGGAACGTCTGGACACTATCACCATGGACATAGCCCTGGGCCAAGTAGCCCATTTCCGACATATAGACACCCTCGAGCCGTTCCGGAGAGATATACTCTCCCTGTGCCAGCTTCAGAACATTCTTCCGGCGGTCAATGATGACGATACGGCCCATCTCATCAATCTTGCAGACATCACCGGTCCGGAACCATCCATCCTCGGTCACTGCTTTGGCTGTTTCCTCAGGGTCCTTGAAATACTCGCGGAAAACGTTCGCACCGCGCAACATGAGTTCTCCCCGAGGGTACGGCTTGTCATCAACGGAATACTCCATATCCGGTAGAGACACCAAGCAAGCCTCGGTAGAAGGAATCAGCCCACCACAGTGGCCGGCGGTCAAGTCCGCGAGGGACTGTACACATGCCATGGCATAAGTCTCAGTCAAACCATAGCCCTGAACAACGTCGACACCAAGAGCAACTCGGAGGAATTGGTGGAGTGAAGGGTCCAGAGGCGCCGATCCGGAAGCCAGCATTCTAGAACGGTCCAGCCCGATGGCAGCTGCGACCTTCTTCGCCCAGATCCGATCATACAAGGCATGCTTCCCTGTGGCTTTGCTGAGGTCAGGGTTCTTTAAGTTTGCAGTCTTTGTGGCCACGATGTGCCTCGACAGTGCACCTCTAAAGCCAGGAGCCTCAACAGTCGAGGCGCGGATGGCATTTCCGAATCGTGTGTAGAGGCGCGGAACAGATATGAATCCGGTTGGCTTGAGCATCTTGAGATCGTCAACGAGCTCTAAGATGTTTCCGTGGAAGTACCCAATCCGGGCTCCTGCCCAAAAGGCCGCATGCTCAGACATCCGAGCATAGATGTGAGCCAACGGCAGATACGATATAATGGTGTCGCCTGCTTTTTGTATGCTGTTAATGAGCGCACCTGAAGCGGATGCGACGGCATTCTCATGTGCGAGGACTACACCCTTCGGAGGGCCGGTAGTACCAGACGTATAGTTGATGGTAATGGTGTCAGAGGGGGCTGGAGGTTTGCAGGGACGGTCAACCGAAGCACCCAACTCTTCAACCTGGCCTATGGTGTAGATGGAGACATCTTGCCCGGCAGCCATTGACTCAAGCAAAGCACGCTTCGAGTGACCAGCCTCTTCACCGCCGTCCAGGGGGTCCAAGCTGACAATGATCTTGAGGTTAGGCAATTGGGGCTTCAGCCTGAGCAGGGCCGGAATGTGCGGCAGCGAGGTCACAACGCAGGCCAACTCCGCGTGGTTGATGATATATTCTGTCGCATCTGGGGCAAGGACATCGTAGATGGAGACCGAATACAGGCTTTGCGACATGCACGCCAAGTCTAAACCGACCAGAATTAGTGTTGCGCACGCTAGAAGTAACAAGATCGCATACCAGTTATCTGCCACTCGGGGCGGTTCTGACACCACAGACCAATACCATACTGGCCAGGACGGCTGCACTCGTGCTTGTGATGTAGTTCCACTAGACCTGCGCCGAACGCAGCCCGTCGCTTTTGTACTGTCTGATAATCCAACCATTGATATGGACCATAGGTCTTGGTCGTGGGATTGTACGGACGCCAACCTAGGCAGTGGTTCTTCGGCAATCGGTTTGCAGTGGACTCGAAGATATCGTGTGCAGTAAGGATCTAGAAATGATTTGTGAAGATAGTCAGACCCATATCCAGCAGGGAAAGGCATATTGTGGTACGATTGCTGATCGCCGGAAGTCATGGGAAGGCAAGCATACTTGAGGATCCAGCGACTTCAGGACGCCCTCAGTCGCATTCCAGGCACGATAAACCTTACTCCGACCCGGCTTCTCTGTCCCAGGCAAGGCAACCGAGTAGGGAGTGCCCTTGGGAGGGCTTTGTCGCAACTCATCTGCGCGAGTAACATGGAGAGGTTGTTGAGAGAATAGCATAGCGACAGGTGTAATTTACAGCTGATGAAGACGAGAAGGTTAGTATTACAAACACAAAGGCAAGTGTGATTGAGACAGATAACAAAGATCAACTTACAAATCTATTAGTAAAAGAGAACAATGACAGCGAACCCAACTCCCAGGAAGAGTTGTCTAGGAACGACGGATGGAGGTGGCGAGAGTAGTTTGGTAGGATCAGGATAAGTACGGAAGAGGAGGGAAACAAGAGACCGGAGGCGACGGTGAGGGTGAGGGGCGACAGTGGAAGAGGAGATCAATCCCAAAATTTGAAAGGAGAGACTATAAAGGCACTGCCGGACAAGGACAGCAACGAGACAAGAGAGAAGAATGAGCACTTGGAGCACTACTAGTACTTCGTAGTTGCTGGTGGTAGTAACAGGGCAACTTGCCTACCTGAGGCATGAAGTGCCAAGTTGGGAAAGGGAGGGATCCAGTTGAACCTTCCTTCCCTTACTTTTTTTGTTGGTCTCCGAGACGGAATGCGCGCAAATGGCGGCCTCTGACTGGCCAGCGCTCGTGTTCCCGCCACGCGACGTCCAAACCCTCCTCCCCCCCAAGTCCGCAGAACCTCGGCACTTGCCCTGTTGGGGAAGCCTCCCCGTTTCATTTCCAGTACCAGGCATAAGTATCTATCTTCAATTTGATGGAACATATGCTTCTTTGGGTTAATCCTCCACGTTTGCATTTCGCTCGAAATTGGTGTCTCTTCCCGCCCGTTGACCCCATACCTCGGTTCTGCGATAGACAATCATATCATACTTACTAGTCAATAACTATCTAGTAGCCGACCTTGCTGGCAGGCGATCCTTTCCCCCAGTAGCACGCACTCGATGCTGTATAATATCTCCGGACCCCGAAAAAGAAAAATGCGGGCAGACACTCCCCAAGTACCGTACGGAGTTCCTTTAAATAAAAAAGTAGTACAAGCAAAGTACACTCACATCGTCGAACCTATAAATAAAAAGAAAATAAATAATCTAGTAATAAAACTAATAATAATTTGTACAGCACTGCATAAGTCCCCCTAAGAAGTAAAAACCGACTAATTGAACTCCTATTAATTACTTACTCAACTACTAGTCTCTCCCCACGCCCCATGAATCAACCCGCAGATGCCGGCGCCCCTCAATTGACGTCTGCCTGCATTTAATACACAAATTTGTTACATGCCAGTCGATATTCCACAAGCTAGGAGGTATAAATCGTGGACTAATGTTGTACAGATGATCGGACCCGAGTCTTGTGATATTCAACAACCAGCCGACACATTGACCTTCTCACATGCTTGCTTTTTGGCTTAACCGATGCCTCCGACAACGCAAGTTAAGAAGATCCTCTGATCCGGCCTTGGCTCATGTTCGCCTCCTGGTCCATCACGTGTAGGCGTAGGTTCCATGTGAAGATTCGGGGATACAGCGCCGACTGGTCTCTATTTTCTCTGAAATAATCCCGTAAACTTTCGTGACGTATATACACTCTTGTAGCTTGACAGCTCTTGCTGATCAACAATACTAGATTGAACCCTACAATAGTCCTACTTTTTTTGGCACTGCGCAGTATCTAACCCTGACCGAATCACCGCCACTAACCATTTACTCACTAGTATAAATTATCTGCTCAACGGCGGCTAGTACTACGACTGCAGAGTAGCCGCATGTATATGGAGAATAAAGCTACGAACCATTCAACATGTAGTCGTAGTTACACTGCAGAACAAGAGTACGTCGATTATTTGCAAACTTTCGATTCCAGAAAAGTTAGACCACAGTCAGTTCGAACGAGACGTTCGACAGTAGAAACCATTTACCAAACTCCATGCCAATGCTGACATCCCAACATGTATACTGTACAGGAGGGGCTCAACCCATGAACCCAAAAGATATAGACAAAAGCCCCTCATAAAAAGAGTAAGACACCCATTCGACCCTCATTCATCATCAACTCATGCAGGTCCGTCTCGCTTTCTCGCTCTCTTTCTCTCTTTTCTTTTATATACCGACAAGCAACAGCTGTCTCAGCAGATGCGTATATGCGTGAAACCCAATTTCTAAGCGCCATATGTATTAACCAAAGGGTTCAAATGTAGAAGTAATAGGAATCTCTCTCTTTCTGTCAACCGAAGACAGGTATGGCGTGAATATGGGAGGATTAAAAACAAGACAATAAAAAAGAAGAAGCACAAGTGTTGTTGACCACGGGCCTGTACTGAGATGCCCAGAGGGTCGTGATCCTCTCAGCCCAGGAATGAGCGTGCAAGCTTCTGGTGCCACTTGGTGGCGGGAGCCTCCGTTTCCCACGTTTCGTTCTCAAACTCCTGGCGGCCCGTATCAATATCGGCCTCAAGAGGATGGACAAAAGATGTCCGGAAGTAGATCTTGTGTCCAACATAGAGCACGACGAAGAGAATCAGACTGATGTAATCGATGAAGAAATCCGTGACGCTAAAGCTGGTAATAAAGGAGGTGAAACCTTGCGTGATGATGATGAGAACGTTGAAAAACAGCCCGTACCAGGAATAGTAGGGCTGCCAGATAGCTTTGTATGGAAGGGTGTCGCGGGAGATGTCGCGAGCCTTCAAGGCGCGCATGAAAGCAAGATGGCAGCCGTTCAACGATGCCCAAGTGATGAAGCCTGCGACACCGGCGATGTTGACGAGCCAGTTGAACACAGTGCTACCAGCATTGGAGACGTTCATGAAACCGAGAAGACCGAAGGCTGCTGTAAAGGCAACGCTATAGTATGGCACACCCTTCTTGGAAGTCTTCTTGAACCAGCGCGGGGCAAAACCTTCTTGAGCCAAACCAATCAAGATACGACTGCCACTGTAAACGTTCGAATTGGCGGCAGAGAGCACCACAGTAAGCAGGACTCCGTTAATAATGTGAGGCAGAACCTTGACTCCAGCAAGCCTGGCCGCAATGACAAAAGGCGACGAGTTGGCATCGTTTCCATCGGTCAGGAGGTTCTCGTTGGTGTAGGGCACCAGAAGACCGATGAAGAAGATGGTCAGGACGAAGAAGAACAGAATGCGATAGAAGGTCTTGCGAATAGCCGCAGGCACCGTTTTGCGAGGGTTTTCTGTCTCAGCGGCTGCGATACCGACCAGTTCTGTTCCCTGATACGAGAAGCCAGCCTGGATAAGGACAGACCAAAAACCGACGAACTTTGCCGTCGAGTCAGGGTGGACACCTGAATAAGGAGCAAAGGGACCCGGGTGAACCCAATAGCGAAATCCGAGATACCCTTCGTCACCGACGCCGGCGTCAATGCAGATGGCGAAGATCATGAACCCAACAACGGTGATGACTTTGACGCTTGAAAGCCAAAACTCCAATTCACCGTAAAAGCTGACAGGCAGGAAGTTCAATAGGGTGATCAGAACCCAAAAGATGGCGATAAAGATAGCGATATTGATGGAGTCGTCCCAAAATTGAATGATCAGACCGGTTGCCGTTAACTCGAGTGCAAATGTACTAGCCCAGGAAAACCAATAGATCCACCCCATAGCGAAGCCAAGACTGGGGTCCACCAGACGAGCAGCGTAGGCCGTGAACGCTCCAGGAATCGGAATATAGGTCGCAATTTCACCCAGAGAGGTCATAACAGAGTAGACGATCGTACCGACGAAGATGTAGGCGATGAGGGCACCAACAGGACCTCCATTGGCAACAGCAGTACCACTACCAATGAACAGACCGGTGCCGATGGTACCACCTAGGAATTGAATGAGCAGGTTGTCACTTTCCGGAATGGCCGCCTGTCTTGTGGCAGAAGCAGAAAGGGAAATGACCCCCAAGACAGCCAACAGGACTCACCAATGGCAATCATCTGAAGATGGCGACTTCTCAGCTTTCGCTTGAGATCGGGCATGGGATTCGACTCGCGACTGGCGCCATGTTTCTCACAGTCGATGTCGTTCAAGTCGGACGAAGGGTTCGTGGGCTGAACCTGGACAGTCTCTTCAGGCGCCATCTTGCCCTTTTCCCCCTCGGCAGACGTGGATTTGACCTTGTTCCCGAAGGCCATGTTAGACCCTCAACGGCCCCAAAATTTGAGGATGCTGATATCCTCAAGGTTAGAGCGTCAGACGTACAGTGTGTATGATAGTGACGGAAGAGAAGTCACAAAAGTCAAAATCGCGAAAAAGAAGGAAAAAGGAAGCTCGCCGCCAGGACCGTCTCCACCGGGAACACGGTTCGATTGAGTCACCAAAACTCGGAACCGTCCAGTCGTCGAGCTCCTCCTTATAAGCGGGTTCTGCGTGTCGCCTCTCCGAAATCCGCTAGAGATGAATCGCATCCACCTGCGATTTTAAGGTACGACCAACACGGCTGGGGATGCATATGCACGTCGAGAGATTATGTATGGTGCCTTGTCAACTGGCCATCTTTGCCCGCTGATAAGAGAGGCAACGAATGATGATGATAGTGAATCTAATCGAATTATGTTCCAAGACTGAAAATCTTTAGGTAAAAGGAACAGTCAAGATGAGGGGGTGGGAATGGGGGTTGAGCACCGCCGGATGCAACCTCGCGCAGACATTCTCCTTTGGGTCGAAGTCTGCTTTTCCCCCAGACAAGACCACGAGTTTATTGAGTTTATTGAAATCATGCACGTTGGTCATGGCCATGCTCTCCCGCAATGTCTTATCGGGTTGTCTTGTGCTTTCCTTCTTCAATTGGGTTGACTTGTCTCCTACACAATAATGGGGTAGTTACATACCTCTCTGGAGTCTAGCAAGAGGCTGCTACTATGGATTGTGCGTGCCACTTGTACGCACTAAAACCTCCTCAACGTGGATTCCTTCTCCATCGACAGCGGGCAATTCTGGAAACTTGGAAAAGGTTCGGCGAATGAGTGCGTGTTCCAGCTGGCCCAGCAGCGACGGTGCTGGATGGTGGGTCGCGAGATAGGCCTTCCTTGGGCGGAGACAGAGTTTTTCTCTCGTAAGTCGGAAACTTTTAACACGCCTGCTCCTCTCACGACGTCGCGTGGTGGCAAGAAAAATTCATACTAACGATATCTCGGCAGGATAGTAATCCTAAAAGGCAATTGAGAGGTGGTTGGTTGTTACTGCCGCCTTCTTGAGCCTACCTTGGATTCCAACATGGATATACAAAAAAAAAAAATCTGTACCCGGCCTGATGCGCTCTCCAGCTTAAACGGTTGTCAACTCCACTAACCAATGGACTATCATTATCCACCACTCACCTTCTTTTTCCTTCCCAACTTCTCCTCATTTACTAGAGCCCGGGGACACGTCTGCTAAAATAGTTCCAAAGCCAATCGGCGAGATCCGAGTAGTCGGCCAGCCCTACTCCGTTGCAGAATTTTCCCTTTCCTGAATTTCTTTCTGGAACGTTGAGCGGACGGATATTCGCGGTGCAGCAAGTCGAACCACGGACCCGTCCCAGTCTCCCTCGGATCCCGAATAGTTCATTGGCACATTTGCCGGAGACTAGATAATTTTGTCGAAGCTTCGAAACATTCTATGGAGCTGCTCGTTCAAGACGGCTTTCCCTCATCTGTTCTTTGGTCTTTCAATTTTCGTATCTATCTAATGTACCAGCATCGTGTATCCAGATGATCACGTAGATAGATTTTTCATCTGCATCTATCTCTATTATGATCCGTTCTTACTCATGATTTCATTGATCAATTGCATGATCCAACAACTGAA
Source organism: Aspergillus neoniger CBS 115656 (assembly GCF_003184625.1). Classification (NCBI taxonomy): domain Eukaryota; kingdom Fungi; phylum Ascomycota; class Eurotiomycetes; order Eurotiales; family Aspergillaceae; genus Aspergillus; species Aspergillus neoniger. The sequence continues at coordinate 60,691 of NW_020291186.1, read as the reverse complement.
TCATCCGTGCGAATGCCAATCCCTGTCATCCGCTGATAGTGTCTCAATGATTCAATGACAGTACAAAGTGACACGCTGTAGTTCACTAAAAAGCTTATCACTTTTTCGACGTGCTTGTGGGTTTTTTTCAGTGGATCGAATGTAAGCAAAGCTGATTTGCTAATAGATGGAGAACCCTCAACCCATTCATCCAGTAAGCTATCACGGCGGCATATCTGGTTTTTATGCCTGTCGCGCGGCCTCTTTTCCGTGGTACTTTTCTTTGCCTTTGACAGTCATGGCCGCTCTCTCCTCAAGATTGTACATCAGATCACATCAATCCCCAAACGCATTTCAGTCTTGGCCTTTTGGAGGTTAAAGGAACCGAAGAATACTATGGCTTATTGAAACACATTTCAAGGGGTCCTAGGACTAAGTGGTATCATATGTCGACCAAAATCTCCTAGTAACTAGTAACACATGGGTATCCTGCCGAAACCAGAACAAAGCAGTCAACGATCGATAACATAAAGCGCGACTGTAGTCAGCTGCTTAAACCATATCCTTTTATCCTTCCGAGTATCCCAAATCATCATTGTCATTACCGTCGCCAACCTCGCTGTCCCTGAATCACTGGCGACGTAGTAGTTGTTCATAACAATGACGTCATTATCATACTACCGGCTGATTCAGGGCTTCCTCCGCTGCTAGCCGAATAGTCGCTCTACCTTTCATTTCGAAAATGTATCATGGAACCGTCACTATCGACTCCATTTAGACGCCAACGTGGGTATGATCGTTAGGGGTGGGCTTCGTACTGGAGCTGGACCGGGTACGCGAGATGCCGAGGACAGCGAAAACGGAAGTAACCAGAAATAGTACCCTACGTGATTCATGTTAGCAACAATGCACATCAACTACATCCTTCAGATCCCGCTATACACTGCGGAATATTTCTGCCAGAGCGCTGAAGCTGGCAATCTTGATCAGAGGGAAGTCATACCACTCGAATGCACCAAACACAACTGCGGCCTGTAACGCACTGCAACGGCTCCAGTGACAGGCTTCTGTTGGTGGGAGGAATACGGCTAGGGCGATGAATCCTGCGAACCAGAATATCATGGTAATCATTTCGACAGCTGGGATGACGATGCGATGCGCAAACTGGGGGAAGAACACCGGCGCCAAGGCAAGATAAGGAGTTGCGAGGAAGGCTGTCCAGCACGCCACGAAAAGCATGAAATTGGGCGAGTCGCTACTATACACGAACCAACTGATGTCTGTCATCTGTCAGCTATTTACTTCTGAAATGGGATGGAATGACTCGACGAACAGTATGCGGTTAAAGCAAGGACGATTATTCCGAAGAGGGCCTGGATTACCCGAACAGGGTAGATCCATGGAAAATTCACAGCCATGATTGATATTGGGGAGCTCGCGTTGATGATGGATGCTGGTAGATGTCCTGTCTACTACTCTGGGTCTGCGCGGCACTGCAGCTCTTTCTGAGTAGTATGTGGGTTAGTTGACGCTTAGAAAAACGAATGGTGTGGAGGGCAGGAATGATCTTCATATACGTTGGACGGAGAGAACTATTATGAGCGCATAGCACCTGAACGATGGCAAGTCACATGCTGTTGCACAGGCGGACGCTGTTTCAATTTCTCAAGCCAGTGTGCGCTTAAGGCTGTGACGTGGGTGTGAGTGGGCTGACGAACAGGCAGTGACTGACCTTTCTAGGTACCTTGCTTGACTTGTGCTATTTCTGTCCCTTCTTCAACGTTTGAAAGAACCAGCGATAATGCACACACGCACGCACACACATGCAGGCCGAAGACTTATGTTTTTCAATCTTGATTAGGCGACTTTGTGGCGCAGTAACAAGAGTCCAACGAATCTCTCAGACCGCCAGTTGGGCTGGGGAGATTCGGAGCTGCCTGCCCATCCAAGCCAAGTAGTGTACTTAAGTACACAGCAGAATTACCTGGAAAGACGATACCGTCATTATTCGGAGGGCCATCTCGTATTGAAACTTTTTGATTCGCGGCGCCTGCAGCATCAGTCGCAGATCCCGACGCTATAACGAAGCTAAAATATGAGGAAACTCAGTGAGCTTGTGAATCTGCCTGCAATGCTGGGATGAACGGGACGGGCTGCCTCTCTGGCCGCGAGTGCCTCGGTCCAACGACTTGCTAGGATTGGTGACTAGTGAAAAAGGCCAAGCAGGCGATGATCTCATAAGATACTTTTTGAAATAGTAAGAAATAGTAAGAGGGAAAAATAATAAACTAACATAAAAAGTTGGTTTGTACTGTGTCAAACAGGGCTGAGATGTCTGCCTAGTGAGTTAGTGGCACTAACTAACTAGACACTGCCAAGGGATGCCACCTGGACCCTGAGGGCTAAAAACATGATGCCGATTGCACATTCCCTCCATTAGTTGCAAGGACTTATAGGCAGCAACTACGTACCATGATTAGTGCTAGTATAGTGTATATGAGGGCTAGGAGACGGAGATCCCCCGCGTTGGCTGTGTTGTTAAAAATGACGCAAATACTAAGATTCTTGTACAATGTATCCATTTATATCATCGTCCTGGGCCCAATATTATAAAATTTTAAGTAATATACAAGGTACAATTTCCCCTCCCAGGAATCGATCTATAGGTAGTAAGTAGATAGCTATGTCCACAGGGCAGATTGACTGAGCCTGCATGCAGTTGTTGGAAAGATTTTGGGGCGGAGAAATCAGGCACGACCGGTTCAATATGTGGGCCTTTCGCTTTTAGCGCCCGGATGAGCCAAGTGAGAGTGTATACACTCTTAATAAATACTATAGGAGATCCCACTATACAAAGTCGTACTCCATGTGAAATCAAGATACTATATTGATTGCATGTTAGTATTTACTAGATAGACATGCAGGAGCAGAACTTAGGACCATCCAGACTACTAGTACCATGGCGCATCTGATCAGGACCGAGTACTACTAGATACTAAATGGCTGGGATTCGTCGCCTCCACCGCCTTTTCTCTTTTCCTCCTTTGTTCTTGCTCCATCGAATCACGCCATCGTCGTCGCCAATTGCTTAGTCGTCGGTAGATCTACCACAATGCGAGCATGTGTCGTTTCCATGTCACTACCTGTTCCCATTATACTTCTCCCACCTTCTCCCACCTCAGCCAATTTGTCCCCTCATTGTCCTCCCTGTTTAATCCTTGGTTTACTTGAGAGTATACAAGCTGAAGGATAGCGTCCCATTGAATAGCAGCAACATGTCCGAATCTAAGCAGCCCCATTTCGAAACTTTACAGCTTCATGCGGGGTATGTGCATACCGACCCCTCCATCGACCTGTCACACCAGATCCTCGCCCTGACATTTCTCTATCAAGTCATGAACCAGATTCTGAGACCCATTCGCGAGCAGTACCAATTTATGCAACCACGGTAAGCCAATATCTTCAAGATCTGGTATCATGTGCAGTCGATTCTGATCAGGTCTCTGTTAGTCCTACACCTTCAATGACTCCGCACATGGCGCCAGACTCTTTGGTCTCAAAGAGTTTGGCAACATCTATAGTCGGATTATGAACGTGAGTCTAGTCTTTACTCCCCTCATAAGCATTGCATCAATTGCTAGTTCTAGTATCAACTAACCTAGAAGAAATAAACAGCCCACTGTAGATGTCTTCGAGAAACGTATCGCTGCCCTTGAAGGTGGTGTCGCAGCCGTCGCCGCCTCTTCGGGTCAATCTGCGCAGTTCATGGCCATATCTGCCCTTGCCCATGCTGGCGATAATATCGTGTCCACCAGTAACCTGTACGGTGGCACTTATAACCAATTCAAAGTTTTATTCCCTCGATTGGGAATTACAACCAAGTTCGTCCAGGGAGACAGCCCGGAGGCCATAGCTGCAGCCATTGACGACCGTACGAAGGCTGTTTACGTTGAAACTATCGGGAACCCCCGCTATAATGTACCCGATTTCGAAGCCATCGCCAAGGTAGCCCACGAAAAGGGCGTGCCCCTAGTGGTAAGTGTATATTTTAGGGCCCTCGTATAAATTCGTCAAGAGGATTTGCAACTTATATTAGGGTGCTATATAGGTCGACAATACATTCGGCGCCGGCGGCTATTATTGCCGTCCCATTGAGCACGGCGCCGACATTATTGTACACAGCGCCACCAAGTGGATTGGAGGTCACGGCACCACTGTTGCTGGTGTAGTTGTTGACAGTGGAAAGTTTGACTGGGGAAAGAATGCAGCACGCTTCCCACAATTTGTTGAACCTTCCGAAGGCTACCATGGCTTGAAGTTCTGGGAAACCTTTGGTCCCCTTGCTTTTGCCATTCGGGTGCGAGTGGAGATATTGAGAGATCTTGGATCAGCTCTGAACCCTTTTGCTGCGCAACAGCTTCTCCTCGGCATCGAGACCTTGAGTTTACGTGCCGAGAGACATGCAAGCAATGCTATAATACTGGCCAATTGGCTTCGCAAGAATGAAAACGTCTCTTGGGTCTCATACCCAGGATTGGAGGACCACCCGAGCCATGAGACGGCGAAGCGCTATCTCAAGCATGGCTTTGGTGGCGTTCTTTCTTTTGGGGTCAAGGGAGGTGCTGCCGCTGGCAGTCAAGTGGTTGACGGCTTTAAGCTGATCAGTAATCTCGCAAAGTAAGTCCATCTGCGGTGGGGGCTGGACTCATCTGAAAGCTTCGGCTGCTAATCATGTCTTCTACAGTGTTGGGGATATGAAGACCCTCGCTATTCACCCTTGGTCCACGACTCATGAACAGCTTACCGTGCAGGAACGCATTGACTCTGGAGTCACTGAGGATGGAATCCGCATCTCGGTGGGTACTGAGCATATCGATGATATCATTGCCGACTTTGAGCAGTCGTTCAAGGCTGCTAGTGCTCTATGAACTGTGCTTTCACTGGTGAAAATTTGAACTCTTGAAGTCAGGCTGGGGAGGCAGTGGCTGGTTCTGCGCTTATTTCATAGGGACTTGGGGATTGGGTCGAATCAGACACCAGAACGCAGACCCCTAAGCGACAACGCGCATGGGCAGGCACTGAGAAATCCCATTGCACAGGCGGGAACAGACACTTTCACGTACTATTCTGACGATATCGAGATGATACCAATATGAAGCATCTGGTTTTCAATAGCGAGCAGGCCCTTCGTAGATTTCCAATGAAATACTCAAATCAAGATAGTAAAGGAAAAAGACAATGTCTAGATGGAGCGCCTGCATCACAGTTTACTACAAGGCTGAGTTATAGACTACGGGCAAGCAGACACTGGATGGGTAAGATAAGAACCCAGCATCTAATACGTAGCGACCATTCATCATATACTAGCTCGTAATTTTGCTTCCCAAATGACTACAGAAGCAGCGAGCAGCGCGTACCAAGTGCCCAAGAACGTTGATGCCTACGATATTATACAAGAAAAGCGATAGATCCGATCTCAGAACTTATGAATTCAGGTAAATAAGTGGGAGGTCAATTATGCACAGGAAGCGAAGAAGGAAAAGAGTTGGAAACGCAGGTGCAGAAGAGACACACGAGAAGCGGTTATCAGCCAACTAGCAATTCGTTTAATAGAAGGAAAAGCGCAAGGAGGAAAACATGGAAAATGTAATACATCACATCACAAGAGCCACCCTTTCCCGGGTAGAGATGAGCGGGTTGCGAATACAGGTAGATAGAGAAGACAAGAAGCAAAAAAAAAAAAAAAAAGGTAGAAGAAAAACAGATCAGGTAAACTTAGACGCTGAATGGTTCAGTAAGTGTTCGAGCCAGCGAACTTCGGTCCACTCACTTCTCCAACAAGCGCTGTGTGTCGAGACGTCTGTTTATGCGAAGAATTGAAGCAACAAAGACATAGGGGGGATACATTGTGGAGCCACATGGGAGATGCCGTGCTCTTGACCCGCCTTGAGAACGCCCACTCATAAAGCGTATGCCTTCCGCTGAACAATGAATACGAAAGCGCCAACGCCGATTATTTTTGGGGGTGTGCGGAAACAGATTTACATGAGAACGTTGCAGAGTAGAAAGTAGGAGAAAAGAGATAGAGAGACAAATGGGAAGAAGAGACGAAGAGAAAATAGTGGTATCAAAACAAGGGAAGAACGAGATGATGGAGAGCAGGGGCTAATCGTCGTTGGAATAGCATGCTTCATAGCTAATTGCTTCCTTGGCCTGGAGGAGGCGGCTGTGCCGCACCGCCAGATCCAGCTTGTGCTCCTCCCATCATAAAGCCGGGAGGGAACATGGGCATGCCGGGGAATGAGAAGCCGAAGCCAGGCACTGCAGGCGGGACACCGACATTGTTGGCATTAGGTATCTCGCGCTCCACCGAGCCACCCATGCCCATCCCGTTGGCAGGTCCATCGCGCTCCGGCCGACGGAATCGGTCCTGCTGCGTGCGGGAAGAGACAGGTCCACGCTTGCCGCCAGTGTCGGTAGCAATCCTTCTGCTGATAGCTGTTGCAGATCATTAGCTTCATGGTAAACAAAAAACAAGCTTTAAATAGACTTGGTGCTAACAAACCTTTGGAGGATACACCAGCGCCAATCTCAATGTCGGGCTCCTCGACGACCATTCCGGACTCGATGGTCCTTCCGCCAGTGCCGCCATATTCGGCGGTGAGCATCCATTTCCGATCAGCCTCCGTTAGTCTTTCAATCGGAATCACACTGATGCCTGTTTGGTAATCGCTGCAGTCACGAGGACCGAATCCCACACCCCATCGAGTCTATGATATGAGTTAGCTGAGAAAGAACATGACGGGAAAAAAGTTGAGAGCTTACCCTGAGCTGCATGTCACCGGACTTGTAGGATTCCATGCCATCCCGTGCCATGACGGCATCCTGACGGCTGATCATCTTGATGAAAGCATGACGCTTGTCAATGTTGACGATGCACGTCTGGACGATGCCAAACTTGCTAAAGAGAGAGCGGAGATGCGCCTCGGAAGACCTAAGCGTATGTTAATACATAGTCCAGTAGTTACTTGAGCGTATGGGAGAAAAAACGTACGTAACACCACCGACGAAAAGAGTACGACTCAGGACTATACAACGGCCAGTTAGCAATCACGAACTTTGTTTTTGCCTGATTGGCTTCTGGAAGGGGATAAGATAAGTATGGGCAGAAACCAACCTTTAATGTTCCCTTGGCCAATGGAGTAATCCCACTCGATGAACTTGGGGCCTGGGGGAGGCAGGGTAGGATCCTTGCGAGGAGGAGAAGGAGTGCGACGACGGCGTCCAGGAGGGCTGCGCTGGCGATACTCATTTCCTCTGCGACCGCGCGGGTCTCCACCACGACGTCCCGGGGAGTCGCCATGGTACTCACCATAGACAGGGCTGTCACGACGACGAGGAGGGGAGGCTTCACGACGTCTGTCCCAACCGGGGGAGCGAGAACGGCGGCGGTACTGACCAGGAGGGGAGCGCATGTAATCGCGATCACGCTCACGGTCCCGGTCAAATTCACGTGACTGGGAGTCGGGCCGAGCGCCCCAAGCGTTGGCAACGGGCTGACCGGGCAGATTGAAAGGCGGAGGAGCCTGACCGGCGGTCATTCCACCCATACCGGCGGCATTGGACAGGCTGAGAATCTGCAGGGCTGTGGCCCACTGCTCTTGAGGAATGCCTTGGGCAGCCAGCAATTGCAGGAGCTGGAGCTGCTGCTGCAGTGCATCAGGCCCGATCGGGGCAGTCGGCTGAGCCGGAGCTGCAGTCGCCTGCGGCAGTAGCGCGGCCAGTGGGTTTTGCGCTGCTGCCAACGGGTTGGGGGTGTGGTTCTGGCTCTGGGTCTGCGGCGGCGGCGGCACCAATGCCGGGTTTTGAGCAACGCTACTCAATCCCGCGAACGGGGTCGCCATGCTTCCAGCAGCATACGGGTTTACACCAGCCTGTCCATTCGGGCCCTGTGAAGCCTGGTCTACGGATGATGACGCGGGCTGCGGAACCGTGCTTTGCTGGGTCAGAGCATTAAGAGGGTTAGTCTGTGCCGCCACGGCCGGGGCTGCGGGGGCGGTTGTGTTCTGCTTGGCCATGTCGGCCAGGGCCTTTAGAATACTGGAGGTGTCTGGCGCCTGTTGAGCAGAAGTGGTCGAAGGCACACCGTTAAGCGGCTGCTGTTGACCTCCCAGCGGCATGTAGTTGGGTGCTGGCGAGCCTTCCGGGGTAGTGGATTCCACATCTAGACAGCAGATAAAAGAAGAACGATTAGAGACTATACCAGGACAATTTTCCGAGTCAAGTGAAGACAGGCGGTTCTAGAGGGCCGCTCGGCTTGACCACGCCGAGATACAAGGAAGCATCAGCTGGAGGGGATAATATTGCTTACTTTGTGATGGGGGTGCGTTTAACTTCTCCTTGAACGAGGCAAGCATGGGAGCAGGGAAAGTATAGCCCCGTTCCCAAATGTCGACCAGTTTCTTGATTTTTTCCTGTAAGGAGAGGCGGACGTATACGTAAGTTGGACTATTCGTCACCAGACAACGATAGAAGAGAAAAACGAGGCAGAGAGGGGGGAAGGGAGCACAGCGGCCACGAATACTATGCATGGCAGCTTGGGCTATACAGCAGGAGATACGGATATCAACTCTTAAAGCAGGCCACCACCAAGGGTTTCTTCAAAGCAAACCCCGGCTTCCTATCGGCCATATGCTTGCCCGCGGCCACTGTGAATGTTTGATGATATAATATGCGTATTGCATCTAGAGCGTACCTTTTGATCTTCAGGAGCGTTGTTTATGATGTCCGTCATGAGGACAGGTAGTAATTCGGTCACTCTGTTGACACCAGCGGCGAAAGTACCATCGGGAGCAGCACTACCGGATGGCTGTCCTGCCTTGCGCGCTGCTTCTACCCATTGTCGAGTTACAGAGTCTACGACATAGAGTACGCCCAATTTGTGTGTTCCTGGTGCCTTCTTGAAGTGTGTATAGATCTTCTGGATGAGAACGGATTCATTCTGTGACAAGAGAAGAACCATGAATTAGCATGAGATTCTATTGATGAAGCGTTTTGATGATAATGGCGGAAGTGGAAAGTAATACCTGAACGTTTGCCGTGCAAAGCGATGTAATACTGTTGATCTTAGAGCCTGAGACACCCGGGGGCTTGAGTGCCAGCATAGACTGGAGGTAGTTATCCAGTTCTGCTACAGCAGACGACATGGTGGACGAGATTTTTGGGTGTTGACTCGAATCCAGTACGGGGAGAACAGGATACACGCAACAGGTTTCTGTTTAGACTATCGCTTTTCAAGTATATGGTAAACGCGACCGGATAGTACCAAGTTCCCAATGAGCTGTTACTACTGGGAGATCCAGCGCAGCTAAGGTGGCGGTGATGCTTAAGAGAGGAATATCAGCAACCTGCAGGGTCGTGGCCTCCCAAATATGATGGAAAAGTGATTTCCTAAGCGGACTTCTGGTCGTGTCACTACAGACTCCACGAGCGTACTCTGGTGACCAGGGGGGCCTTCCGCCTACAGCTGGAGCACAGCCAAGCGATGCTGTCCAGGGCCTTGCAACTCGCGAACGAGTACGTGTACAGAGTACGACCTAAAAAAAAAGCGAAGAGCTGAGCGCAACAAAAAAGATGCAAAGGCGGATATTACAGAGTTGCCGACTTTGCTGCAGAAAAGAGTGGGGGATGAGAAACGGTGCAGAAGAGATGAAGAAAGAATAGAAAGGGAGTTGAAAGGGAAGGGATTTCGTAGAAGGTAGTAAAGGTGGTCAGTCAGGTGAGGAGAAAAATCAGCATATATCTGCGCTAGGCTCGAACGGGCAGCAACACCTAAAAACAAGTGAGTGAGCCGGGTATGCCCAGCCATTTTTCTTTTTCTTTTGCCTCAGGCTGCCATGTCTGCATAGTAACACGTGATTTGCATTTTTTGAACGAGATATGCAATCCTTACATAAGTCCCGCCAAAGCATGAAACAAGTGCATGAGTCGCAGTTCGGTGAGTCGAATGAGGTAATGCGCTCGGCTTCCCCATCATGTTAGGTAACCGATTTTCTACACAACAAATGAAGACCGTCCCACCGTTTGAGAAACCTTACAGAGTACTCCATTAACCCCTGGAAACATTTACAACAGAGACACTTATCAAGTAGTTAACCATGAGAAGTCTGTTCTTAGTTCTTACAGGCTAGGACTCAGGAATTTGGATACTTTCCCTTACTGCTTACTTCACTTTCCAACCGCAATTACGAGTATCCTCCACAGTTTGTACTAGTACCCCTTGTGACCATGCAAATCTTCAATCATGAGTAACAAAGGTCTGAACTTATATATGTCGAGCAAGGTGTGTAAGGTAATACCACTACATACTTGTATTGTTGTTATGGCTGGGGAAATCCGTGCCCATGGAAACTCAATGGGTGGGCAAAATTGTGGATGAGATGGCGACTGCCGACGTCACTAGCCATGGACCAACAGCTCTACTGTGGCACTCCGTTTACGGATGAGACGGCGCCGATGATCGTCACAATAATAGTAGCCCGAGGCGGCATTACAGTGCCTATATCTATAGTCCAACACATGCATGGTTGACCGTTCGATCACAATTGACAGCTCTGGGCTTTGCTTTTGAACGGACACGCATAAGCTCGAGCAGGTATGAAAGAATGACATGGGTAGAACTCTAAAGGTTGTAATAGTAAATACATAGCGTAAAGGTACACACAGACCAAGAAACAAAACGCAAGGAAAGAGAGGATTTTACTCCGGACTCCGTTCCGTACAACGGAATCAAGCGGGTAAGGGTCACCACCAAAACATGATGGATCCTTCTGATTGCCGCTGAAAAGCGCGCCGAAATCCTGGCTCAGACTCGGGATATCGGCCGGGTTGAGACTAGTGTGACCGTAACATACAGCCGCCCACCATTACCACACGGCGTTGCCGTGCGTTACCGTACAGTCCGCGTACCGGCTGTATTAGTACGGCCAGATGGAAAAAAAGGGCCGCGCAAAAGAGCTTCTCCATAACTTGGGAACACCGTGCGGCCCATCTTCCTTTTTCTTTTCTCCTACCGTGTCCTGATATACCCTCTTTCTCTCCTCTCTTTCTTTCCTTCCAACCACTCAACTTACTGCAAGTTGTTCACATTCGCCATGGCTTCCACCTTGAGACTGGGCACCTCTGCTCTCCGTTCCTCCTCCATTGCCGCTAAGCCGGTTGTTCAGTCTGCTGCCTTCAATGGCCTGCGCTGCTACTCTACCGGCAAGGCCAAGGTTCGTTCTACCTCGATAACAATCATTCCTCGAATATTCATACTGATGCTTCTCTGGTTTATAGTCCTTGAAGGAGACTTTCGCTGAGAAGCTCCCTGCCGAGCTCGAGAAGGTCAAGAAGCTCCGCAAGTACGCACAGCTCCCCGTCCGACCCTTTTCTCTACAGCAGGCCTTGTTAACCAGTCAATCAATGTTTGTAGGGAGCACGGCAGCAAGGTCATCGGCGAGGTCACTCTTGACCAGGCCTATGGTGGTGCCCGTGGTGTTAAGTGCCTCGTGTGGGAGGTATGATGAGGACCTGGTCAATAAATCTTGAGGAGACTGTCTAACTGACTTCGATAGGGTTCCGTCCTCGACTCTGAGGAGGGTATCCGTTTCCGTGGCCGTACCGTAAGTTGCGAACAACCGAAGAACTATTCGAAATTTATACTGACAGTACTTTAGATCCCCGAGTGCCAGGAGCTCCTCCCCAAGGCTCCCGGTGGTCAGGAGCCTCTTCCTGAGGGTCTCTTCTGGCTCCTCTTGACTGGCGAGATCCCTACTGAGCAGCAGGTCCGCGACCTGTCTGCTGAGTGGGCTGCCCGCTCCGACCTCCCCAAGTTCATTGAGGAGCTCATCGACCGCTGCCCCAGCACCCTGCACCCCATGTCCCAGTTCTCTCTGGCCGTCACCGCTCTTGAGCACGAGTCTGCCTTCGCCAAGGCCTATGCCAAGGGTATCAACAAGAAGGACTACTGGAACTACACCTTCGAGGACTCCATGGACCTCATTGCCAAGCTGCCCACCATCGCTGCCAAGATCTACCGCAACGTCTTCAAGGATGGCAAGGTCGCTCCTATCCAGAAGGACAAGGATTACTCCTACAACTTGGCCAACCAGCTCGGCTACGGCGACAACAACGACTTCGTTGAGCTCATGCGTCTTTACCTGACCATCCACTCCGACCACGAGGGTGGCAACGTCAGTGCTCATACCACCCACCTTGTTGGTAGCGCTCTGAGCTCCCCCATGCTCTCTCTTGCCGCTGGTCTGAACGGTCTGGCTGGTCCTCTCCACGGATTGTAAGTTTCAAATTCTTCGATTTCCCTCAAAATGAAGCGATCTCGCTAATGTTTCCTTTTTTCCAATCACATAGGGCCAACCAGGAAGTCCTTAACTGGCTCACCAAGATGAAGGCCGCCATTGGTAACGACCTCAGCGACGAGGCCATCAAGAACTACCTCTGGTCCACCCTGAACGCCGGCCAGGTCGTTCCCGGATACGGTCACGCCGTCCTTCGTAAGACCGACCCCCGCTACGTGTCTCAGCGCGAGTTCGCTCTTCGCAAGCTGCCCGATGACCCCATGTTCAAGCTGGTCAGCCAGGTCTACAAGATCGCTCCTGGTGTCCTGACCGAGCACGGCAAGACCAAGAACCCCTACCCCAACGTCGATGCTGTAAGTTGCCTCGTGAACCTGCGCTTCAGTTGCATGCGCGACCAGTGTACTGACCGATATGTAGCACTCTGGTGTCCTCCTCCAGTACTACGGCCTGACTGAGGCCAACTACTACACCGTCCTCTTCGGTGTTTCCCGTGCTCTGGGTGTCCTTCCCCAGCTGATCATCGACCGTGCCCTTGGTGCCCCCATTGAGCGCCCCAAGTCCTACAGCACTGAGGCTTTCGCCAAGCTTGTTGGTGCTAAGCTGTAAATGAGTTTGGGATGACATGAAAATCGGAGGTGATTCTTATTTCTTTTTACGATAAACACAGCATCTTGTATTATGCCTACCCTGTTCTGGTTTAGTATTTTTGTGACTGGGGACGATTTTTAAAGTGTTGGGGTTTGTTCGATTAAATGTATGATAGGACACGGTTCGAGCGGGCCTTGTAACAAACAGCACTTGAGAAATTCCAAGTCAATCGTCTTCTGATTCTTATTTCGTATTAGACCCCGGGACAGTGTATCGCGGAGTGACAGACCAACAAGCGTAAGGGGGGGGCGGAGAGGGGCAAGCTGACATTGCAAGTCGGATGCCGAAGATAAGAATCAGGTAGGGAGAGGCCAAGAGGAGTGGGATCGGCGCGGTCGAGAAACATACGTGATTAGTGCCACCAGTGTCGAGCTGGCTGCAGGTCTGCATATCGGTCAAATCATAGGCCGAAGGTGAAAAAGCTCCGCGGACTGATCGTCGAACAACATAGCCAGTCAGGCAGCAGGGTAAATTGAAGATGCATCGGGTTTCAATCAGGGTTCGGAGAATGATTTGGACCTTTACATTGACTTATTTAGATACTTTATTCAGCCAACGCTAACTGCAGAAGTTCGGGGCGCCATTGGTGACCTCCGGAGCACTCCATCGTTCAAGCGGAACAATACGAGCTACGGACCGTGAGTGAGGTAAGCCAGACTGGAAGTCAGATCAGAAGGACTAGATAGTCCTATGAATGAATGGTCTACTCCGGGAATATCTAAAGGAATGATGAGTATGATGAGTACTCCGTATGAGACAAGCATATACATAGTAACTACTACTACGGGCGCCGTAGTCCGGGCGTATTCAGAGATCCTGGCGGATCCTCCTTCTGATCCTCCCATGATCGTGGTTGCTATGGGGGGAGGGCGGAAGGAAGGGGACTACTCCGTACTCCGGGCTACCTCTCTCCCTTTTTGGTGCCAAGTAGGTTAGTAGCAGAATCTAGATGTGATTATTATTATTGTAGGAGGTAGATAGATACTCCATAGATAGATAGTTTGGGACTACTATCATTCCAGGGCCAGCTGGACGTGGGTCCCCCCGATCGACCCTCTCAACCGTTTCGGAAAATGAATGCAGCTCCAGGGTGTTTGTTGGGGGGGAGCCCGGTTTGCTCCGGGCCTCAACTGAAGCCCTCGGCTGTGGCTCACCGCCGGGCCCGAAGCAGGCTAGTGGCCGCTGTGCCTTGATCAGGTTTAGCGCCATCCCCAATCGGCCGATGGCGGGCGGTGATTGGATCTCATTGGGTTCCTGGTTGTTGCGGTGGTGAGTGTGCTCATTACTACGGAGTACTCCTTGGTACGGAGTGCTTGGATGCGCCCACGCCAGACAAAAAAAGCAACTCTTTGACCTGCAATTGGGAGAAAAAACCACCATCTGAATCGATAGGTACGTATGCTCTACCTGGAAGGCCGTCCCACCCCCTCGTTGATCCTTCTTATAATTTCCCTTTTTCCTCTTTTTTCTCCTTCATCTTCTTCCCTCATCTTCATTCATACATACATACTGCTGCTTCCACCGTACATATACTCGATACCCTTCCCCGGAGCTACCTGCTTACTTGGCCTGTCCTCCTCATCAGTGTCACCTACCTCCGAACTCACCTTCTTCCATCCACAAACAACCAAAACCAACTTCGTTTCTGGTCGTTCGTCCTTGACGTTTCCGACCCGCAGACTACCCTCCGATTCTTCGTGATCCCTTAAGGCGACGAAGCCCCCAGATTTCCCTTGGTCAGGGCCCCTTTCAGCGCTCCCAAGGTCAGATATGTCTACCGCTACTGCCGCGACGGCCGCCACTGGCCAGAAACAGCTCGAAAAGAAGCCCGTGAAGTTCAGCAATCTGCTACGTACGTAATATCTGCTACAACCCCGGACGATTAGTGTTTTGAAGGAAATTGGTTCTGATGGCATTGCTACAGTGGGTGCTGGATTGAACCTCTTTGAGTATGTTTTCCCTTCTCACCCGCTTCTTCCAGCGCACCGTGTGTTTCATAACTAACATAGAATAGGGTCACCACTTTGGGTCAGGTACGAAGCAATAACCGAAGCGGCGATTGTCGGCTTATGCTAACTCCGTTTCAATAGCCGCTGGAAGTGATCAAGACGACCATGGCTGCAAACCGGGGCGATAGCTTCGCTGGTGCTATGGGTCGAATTTGGGGCCGTGGCGGGATCCTCGGTTGTAAGTGCTCTTTCCTCCGCTTTCGCTTTTCCGACTAGTGTGGGGTAGTATTGTCTGACACTCGTCATTTACTGTAGATTATCAAGGTCTCATTCCGTGGGCCTGGATTGAGGCCTCCACTAAGGGCGCCGTCCTCCTCTTCGTCGCATCGGAGGCGGAGTTCCGTGCCAAGGTGCTTGGTGCGCCCGACTTCGCCGCCGGTATCGCTGGAGGTATGGTCGGTGGTATCGCACAGGCATACGCGACCATGGGTTTCTGTACCTGCATGAAGACCGTCGAGATCACCAAGCACAAGATGGCCGCCCAGGGCGTCAAGCCCCCCAGCACCTTCGCGACTTTCATGGATATCTACCGCAAGGAGGGCATTCGTGGTATCAACCGTGGTGTCAACGCCGTTGCCATTCGCCAGACCACCAACTGGGGATCCCGCTTCGGTTTCTCTCGCCTGGCTGAATCCGCTATTCGCAAGGTCACCAACAAGGATGAGGGTCAGAAGCTCAACGCGTTTGAGAAGATCCTGGCTTCCGGTCTCGGTGGTGGTCTCTCTGCCTGGAACCAGCCCATTGAGGTGATCCGTGTCGAGATGCAGAGCAAGACTGATGACCCCAACCGCCCCAAGAACCTCACCGTGGGCAAGGCCGCCAAGTACATCTACGACCAGAACGGCATCAAGGGATTGTACCGGGGTGTGGCTCCCCGTGTGGGTCTGGGAATCTGGCAGACCGTCTGCATGGTGGCACTTGGTGACATGTAAGTGGAACAAACTTTCCCCTCTCTTGCATTATCAATACCCCGGGCGGAGCACTTCCTACGGGGGTGGCGCCCCGATCTTCATGTGATAACCGAGGAGTGAACTGGAGCTAACGTGTGGGTCTCCGTTACCCCGAACAGGGCCAAGGAAGCAGTCGAAAAACTGACGGGCGACAAAGTCACCGCTAAGCACTAGAGAAGGTTTGAGATACCCTTCTGCCATGCGCGGTCTCGGTCGGAGGAGCGGATGCTAGATAATCTTACCCATACGGTGTGGAACTTGCTCGGTCCGTAGCTAGCTATGCATAGGTGCCGACGAGCATGCCGCAAGAAAGTCTTATGAAACCAAAACTACCTTAGCATAATAATGTTAATATATTCCATATACCATTAGGCCATCTTTGACCATACGTTGACTTTCCATCGGGAGAAACACATGCACAATTGCCTACCTGTGTTCTGACGCCGTTCGTTTGTTTGTTTGTTTGTTATGCATTTTCCCAATTTATCAAATCCATATATCCCGTGTTACCGAGGAAGAACAGAGTGGAATAAATACACAGTAGAGCCAGCCACCACATACCTAGGTAGATTCACAAGCTCGCTACTATCTACTCCGGCGTAAATGCCCGTCCTGCCTACTCTCGGCTGAGGTATGACAGTCTCTAGTCAGCCAACGGCCCCTTCGGGAATGAGGGCAAGCCCGGGCCTCTCTCCCCTTCCCACACGGCTATCTTAACACAGTCTTAAATGAAAGTGACAATCAATCAATCCGTCCGTCCGTCATCTGTCATATTGCACGGGTTTAATCTCTTCCAAAACCCGAATTCCAGGGCCGGCTGGCTGACACTCACAGCCTTACCATCCGATCATCTTACTAGAATATAGTATAGTATAGTATAGTATAGACTAGTATGTATGTAAACCAAATACGGACCTTACCCCCCTCCTCCTCCTCCTCCTCCTCCTCCTCCTTCTAAAACCAAAAATTTCCGATATCGCATATATTAATATAGGCTAGTATAGTATATGTATGTACTTTTGTTCGAATGATTGTACTCTTTATTTTTCTTGGTGAACCCTCTACGGTAACTATTCTCCGAGCATCCCAGTCATGGCTTGCATATGATTATGATGGCGTGTCTCACTAAATCATGTACTGTCTAGTACTACTACTGCATATGTATGCGGGCATCCCTGTTCTAATTTGGGTCAGGTGATTGACGGCATTATGGGTGTTGTAAGCACGTGTGTCTTAGCAGTTCAGTTGAATGCCCATATCTATGGTATCTATCTATTCATTTGTCGATGTGCGTTTTGATCGGCTGTATCTGTGTGGATTGTGTGTGTAGAAATACTAGTAGTAAACAGTGCCGGTGAATTCTAGGACGAGTCGATGGTTTTATGTACAGTACATTCTTTTTATATGAAGGAATCATCTATAAGTGCCTGTCTTTTATTGGGTGGTTGCGGGTTATTTCATTGTGAAGGAGTCGTGAATGTGAAAGTAAAAGAGGAAGACGGGTGACCTTGATATTTTCGTGGTAGGGCAGTCGGGAGTTGATAAGTACTTAGTACATCAGTACTGGTAATTAGTATTAGCAGACAGGTAGGTAAGACTGGTAATATAGCATTACTATGCATATGCTGGCCCATTATAATAGCATTGATACTATTTCTGTGTTGATATTGATAGTAGTAGAGTACTAGTATAATATATATTCACTATAAGTTACATCATTGAGTTAGAAGCGGAAGGTGCCGCAGTCGAATAGTATTACACTCTATTGATAATGTCCACAAGAATGACTTCAATTAGCATTTTTTGCCTATCGATTGGTCACAAACTTGTTGAGACGGTTTTTTGGGGGGCATGCTTTGTGTATCGGGGTGTCGGGTTTCATTTCAACGCTGAGTATCATGTGGTGTAGAATTGATATGAGATGGTTATTACTTAGCTGCTACTGAATGAAAATGGTGTAGTACTACTATAGATATATATATACTGGGGGTTATGGTTCCATGATGGTGTAGTACCAATACCATATTAGACGTGCTTAATACTACTAAGGCTGATAAAATATATATATCCCTCCGTTTATCGGATATATAGCAACAGCAAGGAGGAACAGGGAAATCATATACCAGAGAAATCAAATTCGATACATTTTGCAAATTGTGTTTTCCAAAACTATTCACAGTAAGTTACTGCAAGCAGCCTACATCGCAGCGAGAGAGGTATTGAACAAAGATGGGTTAAGGTACAATTGTATTACAGACACACAACTACAGCCACATCACAAAAGAGAATATCTGCGGAAAGGTCGATCTAGACACATGATAAAAAATAGAGGGGGTGTTCGGTTTTTTCCAAAGCCAGTCTAATATGTATTGTATACATGTTTAAACAGTCAGACCAAGGTCCTCGCTGTAGGGGAGCTGGAAGAGGTCTCCAACAGTGGCGACGGAGGCCTTGCCAGACAGGAAGGACTTGGCAACCTGTGTGTAAAACGTTAGCCGTTGCTCCCCAAAATAATTATTGCCGCAGAAAACCAGAGGAGGTGAACTGATAAACTTACATCCTGGACCTGAGCCTCAGTGACGGCATCAATGCTCTGAGCAACCTCACCAATCTGGTAAGGCTTGCTGCCGTTGATGAGAGCGGAACCGGTAGCCTCGACACCAGTCTCAAGGGTCTGGGCGGACTCGAGAGCGCGGAACTTGGCGAGGGCAACGGCCTTCTTGATCTCCTCGGCGGCAACCTCACCGGCGGCAACCTTCTTGAGAAGGTCGACGGCGTTCTTACCAACAGAAGTGATCTGGTCGGCCTTACCGGAGAGAGCAATGGTGAAGAGACCAGCATCCGAGTAGGTCAGGTTCTGGGTCGAGGCACGGACCTGGGAGAAGCCCTGGGTGGCCTGGGCGAGGAGGGAGAAACCGGGGGTCCACTTGATGGAGGACTCACCACCCAGGAGGGCAGCGAGGACGGAGGCCTCGGGCTTGTAGGCAGCGGTTCCGAAGGCACCGGAGCCAGGGAAGGCAATCACAAGGGCGTTACCGGCCTTGGTGGAGACACGCTGCTCACCACCGTAGTACTTGGAGGCAGCGCTCTGGAGCTGGGCACCGCTGGGGACGGCCTTGAAGAAGTCACCAACCCACTTGGAGACGTCGGCGGAGCTGGCACCGCTGCCAACAAGAGCGATGTTGGACTTGGCAAAGGCCTGCTGAGCGTACTCAGCCAGAGCCTCAGCGGAGAGGTACTTCTCGAGGGGAACGGTGGTCGAGGGGGTGATGCTCTCACCCAGGCCACGGTGGAAGGCGACGGCGTGAGCGGCATCGACAGCGAGGGCCTCGGGGTTGGCGGCAAGGGCCTGTTGTCTGTACTTGAGGGTCTTGAGGACAACCTCGCTCAACTCGTGGGCTGAGAAGCCGAATTAGACAGGTTCGTCTGACATTTGGAGGAGGGGGAAGGGGTGGCGGCATATTCCGGTTGTCTCCTTACTCACCTGCAAACTTGGTCTGAGAAGCAACCTCGGCGAGAAGTTCAGCGAAGTAGGGGAGATCGCCAGAAAGGAACTTGGCCTTGAGGACGACGTTCTCGCGAGAGTGTGTAGAGGAAACTTCACCGCCCAGCAGTTCGACTTCCCGATTGATCCGCAGTGCCGAGCGCTTCAGCGTAGACTGTTACATTGATAAGAAGAATTGGTTAGCAATTGCCTTAGAAAATAGTGTAGTAGAGAGCGTGGATGTCGGATTGAAGCCAGGAAGGACGAACCTTGAAAGCGAACTGTTCGAGGGCATCGGAGAAGCCAGGGACGGGCTGGTAACGGGGACCAGCCTTTGCAACCAGAGCAAGGGTGCTGGTAGGGCCAGCAACTTCCCGGTTGGCGACCTTCACACCAGCAGACTCAGAGACATCGTACTGGAGACCAGGAGTGGCAGCAGAGGCCATGCCCCGACGGCTGCTGGCGCCAGCAGCAGAGCACTGCTTCTGGAGCGCACGGGGCGCATTCCGGCTGAAAGTAGACCGCGACAGCATCATCGCATGTGTGAGAGGGATAGAGGAGGGCGAGGAGAATGGTTAGCCGAGAAGCTCGACAGCAATTGGGAGGGTTGAGAGGAGTGGGAGCAGGGGAAGGCTGCTGGCGGTCGTTGGGCGGATCAGAAACGATGTCTGAAAAGCTTCAAGATGCCGGCTGGTCTTGATTACTCGCCCCGTGATTGGCCCGAAATGCGAGTGCGGGCGGAACCGGCTTTTCCTCGTCCTCCGGGTCACCTGATTTCTTATGTGAGCAGTTGTCCTGTGCAAAGTAGTAATAACTTAATGCCTCAGGCTGAAAATAACCATGACATTTTGCAGATCACGCTTTCTCTCCTTCTCCGATTGCCGAAAAAAAGTATCCCCAATCTTGATCATCGTTGCTCCGGCTTCTCCATTTCGCGCCTGTCGTTCCTTTCTTGCACTTTACCTCATGCGATTCCCTCGGTGACCTTCCCCTCACTTCTAGAGAATTGAAGCTTTTCGCATTCTCTAGAAGCCATCCATCATGACTTCCCAAGTATGCGATCAATTCCCCTCCCCTCTCTTCCCGCCCCTCATCTTTAACCACTGCTAATGGTCCGAGTAACAGTACGCGGCAGAGCTATGTGCGCTCTTGGTCGAGGATAATTTTGGGGAGCTTTTTGCGGTATGCTCGCTTTTGCTCACTTGGTAACCCGCTGCATCCATGAAAAACCATATAGTCGGTGTCAATTTGCGGGCCACATCGAGCAACAGGCTGACCGTCATCTGTCTTCGCCAGCGTATCTTCTCAACCCTCCAGCGCTATGACCGGCTCTCATTACCGCGACTAAAGTTCTATTCGCGCCTCTCCGATCGTCAACTTCGTCATGGACTTTCCGCCATGATTCAACACCACCTGGTGTATCATTACACTTCTTACGACGATGGCGTTACCTATTACGAACCAAACCTCCAGGCTGCATATTATCTTGTTCGCTCTGGCAAGATCCTGGAGTTCATTGAAGAAAGGCTTGGAAAGTATGCGGCTACCCTTATGGAAACCATTATGTATCTCGGACACGCACAAGTCGGCCACCTCGAAACCATCCCGGAACTACAACCCGCACCACCTAAAGCGAATGGCGTGAAACAGGAAACCGAAGGTGGAGAGACCGAAGAACAGATGAATGGCGATGATGAGCACACCTCCGAACAGCCGGCGCTATTACATCCTACCCTGAAAATCCTGGCTTCCCACGGTTATATCTTTCGTGTGCGCGATGCGCAATTCCAAAGCTACGCTGACAACGCCCTGGATGCGGAACGTGCCATTAAGTCGCGACCTGATGTCAAGCAGCTAAAGGGTAAGAAGCTGGACGAAACAGTCCTGGAAGGGACTCTTACTCTTTTGAAGGAAAGACTCGATGGGGACCTTACCCGCGGGCTCATGCATAACGGGTTACCCCGGGGCGCGAAGAGGAGGCATGGTGCCGGGTCTGCGGATGCTTCAAACAAAAAGGCACGGATGGACTACGCCAATGCTGATGAGGATGATGATGAAGAGGAGGAGAATGAATGGTCGGATGACGAGATGGGTGGGGATACCACTCCCATGGAGGTGAGACGCTGCATAAAACTCTCATATATATCCGCTTGACTGATGGTTTTGTTCAATATAGTTGGCTACTGTTGTCCGCGTGAACTATGAGAAACTCGACGTTGCTCTTCGGAACCGACGGTTTTTGGATCTTGCGGAGATGAACTCATCGCCAGCAACCGCACAGGTCTACGAGGGCCTCCTACGACGCATAGAATACCAAACCAAGCAATGCCGAGATAGTGCTGAGATACCGCGCGAAGGAGAGGAAGGCGAGCAATACTCTGTCCCCATCGCTCTTAGTGCGGTGACAGAAGAAGTCGACCCGCAGTTGGACCTTGCAGGCTCTATAGGTCCGATGGAGATACCACAGGCCATCAACAAACGTGGGAAACGGCCTTTGGAGGACAGTGTCAATGGAACCGACCGTGAAGGATCAGAAGCCCCCAGCCGCACCTACGAGGTAGACCAACACCTTTCTCTACTCTCGCAGCCCCCCTACAACCTCACATCTAAGCGCCTACTTTCCGGACTCATTACCTGGACCGTCGAATTCCGACACCTAGCGCGCAAGCTCCGCCACCTAGAACTGGAACGGATGATCGAAGCCCGCTACGGCGACGTCGCTTTACGAGTGATCCGCGTACTGCACGCCAAGGGCAAGCTCGACGAGAAGCGCCTACAGGAAATCAGTCTTCTCCCCTTCAAAGACTTGCGTCAAGTCCTCGCTAGCATGCAGTCCGGTGGATTCGTGGATCTGCAAGAAGTCCCCCGAGACGCACAGCGACAGCCCTCTCGTACGATCTACCTCTGGTACTATGATCCGGACCGCATCCGGAGCAGCATTCTGGAGGACACGTACAAGGCTATGTCAAGATGTATGCAACGCCTGCGCTTCGAGCGGAACCGACTCAAGGAGTTCTTGGAGAAGACGGAGCGGAGTGACGTAAAGGGCAATGAGGAACGCTATCTATCTCAGGCTGAGTTGACCCTGTTGGAGCAGTGGAAGGCTAAAGAGGCCTTGTTGCTTGGAGAAGTGGCCCGGTTGGATGAGATGGTTGCGGTCATGCGAGACTACTGATTGGAATGATCGATTGCATCCCCGTTTCTTCTTCTATGATCAAGGAATATGACGTTTGGAACGATTCCACATATCAATGCTGTATGTCTCAGGCATGCATATTATATTATATACATCTAGATGAGTTGCCATAGGCAGTCTGCATCCAAAGCCTTTGCTGGCTTTTGCCTACGTCAATGTATACTATCAATACCAAAGTAACCTCCATACCCAATCGTATTTCACGAAAATACCGAGAAGTTGCGTTCTAGATACAGTAACATCAAAAAGAGGGAATGTCCCCGGAGGTAAGTGAAACACGCCCGCGCGACAGGATACCTTACGCGAAAAGGCTCAGCTAGCTACTGCCACCACGAACGAAGCGCTGCCAGAAGCAGGAGGGGCCGAAGAAAAGCAATAGGGCCATGTACAAGAAGTGAAAAGGGAACAGGAAATGGCAATGGAGAAGAAAAATGCAGCTTACACCCGGAACCCCTTCTCATTAACCCGTGCGAAAAGAGACAAGAACCACCCCGTTTATTAACATTTCCAGAAATGACAGAAGCAGCCACCGTAACCACAAAATAAAAAGCCATCAAGATACGTGTAACGTCACCCGACGCTTCCCAGTAAAACACCGGTCTATACTTTTGCTCAAATCCACGCTCGTAACACATATCAAATCATAGTGATCTTTAGGCAGGGGTCAGTCCAGCTCGGGAATTAACTCGACTACGAGGTTTCAATCGTAGCCCTATGGAGAGGGGCCTATCTCGACACTGGTGGCTGCCGATTCCGTATCAACGGCATTTGCTTCTTTCCCATTTTCAGGGTTCGTTGTGTTGTCATCACGCTTTGCCGGCCCCTTTCCTTCCCCCAGGCGCTCTTCAGCGACTGCTAATTTGCCCTTTGTTTCTTCCAGTTCCTGTTGTAATGCTTTGATATAATCAATAGCCATCTCCACAGTGCTAGCCTTGCTGATAGGTTGGTTTCCAGCCTTTTCCTTCTCCTTCTCCTTCTCCTTCTCCTTTTCTTTTTCCCCTCCCTTGGCGTTGCAGATTGCAGCTTCTTTAGCATGCTTTATCTGAACGAATGATGCCGGGATAAGGGTCTCAATCTCTTTGAGCGCATTGTTGATGCGATTCCTCCGTCCCTGTTCTGCGAGTTTATGATTTGTCCGCTTTGAGCTCAGATTCTCGGCCAAGGTTTCAGGGTAGGAGACGCCAGGCAAAAGAGTGCCATCTAGGATATGCTGATAGTTCGACTTTGACGCAAGGTACAGGGCTGAAGTTTCGCTTGTAATCCCTCCTAGACAACACTGGTTAGCTTGATACGCCGCAAAAGGTGCCCAGGAGCAACTCTCCAGTCGATCAAAGACTGCCGGGCAAGGCGCAGACTGCGTAGAAAGCACTTACCATCACCGCGCACCAATGGTTGTATACTGGGGCTTATCTTGGGACGTAGATTAGGGCTAGGCTGAGACGAGCTGAGACTCTGCCGCTTTCGGCCTAGAGGCCCTAATTTCGGAGTATCAGACTTCTTGGGCACCGGTCCGCTAGGGGAGGGCATAGCCAAAGAACGGGGGCTGGGCGCGATAGAATTGGAAGGTCTGTTGACCACTGGGGCAGACTTGGGCTCCATGGCAGGGGTAGCGCTTCCTGGCGTAGTAGTTGAAGAGGTCGAGTCCGCCCGTACCGTGGTGTCAATGCGGCTCACTGGAGGTCTCGAGACTGATCCATATGAGGTAGCTGATTCTGGAAGGACAACATCTTCCATAATATCGTCATGTGGCTCAGAGGGAGCAGGCCTGGACACAGTTGCCATCGGACCAGTAGAGGCGTTGCTGTGTGGGGACCGTTGGATGCGCATCAGCAAAGCCGGGGTTGCGGGTTCATTGGCTTGCGACACCTGAGTAGTCTGGGGGGCAATTGCGGGAGACTTGCGGGACGGAGGAAGAGCAGGTGGCGGCATCAATGGTTCAGATAGAGGCTCTGGAGAGACGGAATCCTGCCCAGAGCTCTCGTTACTCCCGTAGCGGAGACCACTACCACCGGAGCTGCGCGATTTGCTACTTCCCTGGTCCTGGCTTAGACTATTCAAAACCTCATCCGAGTTGATGTTCAAAAGTGACTTTTTCCGTGCCTGGGGCCGAACTGAAGGCGATTGTTGCTTTTTAGCGCGAGCGGAGAAGGACTTGGTGTTTGAAGGCTGGCGCCGATGTTTCCGCATCAGACCCGGCGAGGAGGGGGCTGACGACATAGGGAGTGCATTATCGGCTGGGGAGGGCACGAATCCCATTTCAGAGATTTGGCCGGTGTGGAAGGGATAACCAGTGGGATTGGAAGTGTGAGCTTCGAGAGCCGGCGAGGTGAGAGGGGTGAAGTACTCTCCAGGGATGGTGTATTCAGGGAAGCGGAATTGACTTTCCAATGGGGTCATGGCAGGTGAGACCAGGGGGGTGTAAAGGGCCTGCGAAGAGCGGGTGCATGCATTAGATCATGCAGGCTAAACTCCAGATCTTGAATGGACCATGCTTACCTGTTCGTCATTCATTCGAGTGAACCGCTCGTACATCTCATGACCGTCATCAGTCCGGTGAGAGTGCGTAGCGGCACTTCCCTGGAGCTCGATACTGTTAGGGGTGGGTGGTATCACAGTCTGACCATGAGGAACGTAAGCCTGTGTCGTCGGGTGCGAGTGGTGGGACATCTGGTGTGACTGTTCCTGCATCGGTTGGTGCTGCTGTTGAGGGTGAAAGTACTGGGGCTGCGGGGGCTTGTGCGCGTAGAATGCCGGGGTGACTGGGGCATTCGAGTATGACGAGGGATGCGGCTGGACCTGCTGCCCATGGTTGGAGAGGTCGAGAGAGAAATCATTGTTCATGAGGTGGGCGTACGACGGCGACTGGGTGGTAACATTATCGGTATCCATGCGGACCAATTGCTCCTGCGCAGGTGCTGTTGTGGCGGGCATCGACATGGAGGCCGGGTGGGCAAGAGGCCGGGAAGCGTGAGGGTCACTTGGCCCATGCCCCTCCACATCAGGGAACTGCATGCCAAACTCGAGGAAGTTGGAGAATTCATCATCGCCCGGGTTGGTCATATCTGACCAAGCTAGAGGATGCTCTTGCTCCATGACGAGGAATGCCGCCTTCCGAATAGTAACAACAGGTTCAGAGGAGGAGAATGGAAGACAAGACGCTGGAGATGACCGATCGGAAGTGGGATTTTAGGGTGCGGGCGAAGTGAGGGCCAATCGTGCCGGAGAAAAGGGAAGGCAAAGTCAAAAGCAAACCCGGTAGGCTAGGAACGAATGATTTTCGGGACCGCGGCGCAAAAGAGAGGAAGGGAATAACAGGGCGGGAGAGCAAAAAGCTCAACAAGAATTGCTGGGCATGGCGAGAGCGGTGACGATAGTAAAGAAGAAGAGGAGGCGATGGTGATGATGGTAGGTAATGGTAAGGCTCAAGCCCAAGTAGACGTAGTATGAGGGAAGTACGAAGGAGAAGAGGTAGAGAGAGAGAGAGAGAGAGAGAAGGAAGGAAACGGTAGAGGAAGCAGAAGGAGAGGGTACCGGCGGTAGTGGAGGGGGCCACGGAAGGAAGACAGAGAGCACAGGCAGGATACAGAACAAAATTAATTGAGGAACTAGACTCAAGAGAGTAAGTGAAAATCAAGAGATTAATCCTGCCGTAGTCGAGATTTAATTTCTTAATTGTTGACAATATAGCGAAGCAGCAGAAATGGGTGTACCATTCATTCAAGCCATGGTGGAAGGTTAATTAGCGGACAGAGGGCGGGGGGGCAACAGCGGCGCAGGAGAATCGTAAAGAGTGGACTTTTAGTTAACTAGTTCATGGTGTAGTAAGTAAGTGAGTCGATTAGTTACTGGGGGGAGGGTGGAAAAATTGTGGATAATCCTCGGAGTCCCTAAAACGCTAAAGGATAAGTTCGACGGCTTTTACAGACACAATCTGGTCCGGAGGTGCCAGTCCGGAGAAGAGGAGAGGAGGAGTTTCGACCGGAGAATTGGAAAGGAAATGAATGAAGGGACTAGACCAACTTGGGTCGGTCTTGCCTAGGCAAGTAGGTATGGTCGCTCTGGTACCTTGGTATTGTATCACCATAACCAATACATTACTAGTGGAATCTCATCTGTCCAATGATACTAAAATTATTGCTTGTCTTCCATTGGGTCTTGCAGAGGCCATCTTTGCCCGTTTGGGACAAGCCCCATCACAGAGCCTGAGTTGATGACAATCGGCTGGATTCGATCTAGCGCTTGGACTGCCAGCCTGTCTCTGTCTTAGGGTACCTGGGAGTAAAAACGGGAAAAAGGACACACCGAATCCCAAGGGTTGCTCGGTAGACCCAAACCAAGAAATAACCCATGCTTGTTCCTTCGGGTCGTTCAGCTGAAAAGGAAAGCCGCCTCGAGGCTCTCGGCTGGTAAATCCAGGTATGGGAGCAATTACTACTCCTGAGCACAGCCCTCCGCACAATTAAAACTTGTTATACGTACCCACAATTCCCCAACGATATAAATTGTCGGCGTGGGATATTTGCGCACATATCACAGCCGGTCAATAAACATCTAAATTATGGTGTGGAGCTTCGTGCTGCGGATAATAACGGTCCGGATCTAGAGAACAGTAGATACTACCTAGGTTAGTAGTGCTTGTGTAGATATTGACTTTTAGCAGTTGTCCTGTGTGGCAGGTTTCCTGCAGCGTGCAGCGAATTTCCTGCTCTTGGTCTACGCCTCCCTTCTTCTTCGATGCAATCGTAGCAGTTTGTTTGTGACGATATAGCACGAATAAAAACAACAATAGCAGGGACAGATCATGGCCACGGCCCAGAATCTCTGCAGGGGTGGGAATGTGACAAATCAGCTCTCAAGAAGACAGCCTGTCTCCCAGCTCTGCCATCCACGGAGGGCTCCATCCCGGGGGCCCTCTCCCTCCAAACACAAAGTACTTCACTAGTATTTACTTACAGCAGATGGTCTACTACGTACTCTGGTAGTGTGGGTGGGTAACATTACTAGGCCCCACCTAATGGCGACAGAGGCAGGGGTCAGAATGGAGCCCTTCGGAGAGGGTAACTTTAAGCTAAACTAACAGCACGATTTGACTCCTTCAACGACTGGCTGCCGGGTTAATTCTTCCCTGCCTTTCAACTTTGCTTCTTTTTAGTGGTTGGCGTTGCTCACGGCCTAGTAGAAGTAGTACTATTGTGTGCAGGTACTAAGTATAATATCCGCCTAGTAAGCCGGTCACAACCAGTTTCTTTCAAATCCAGGAGAATATGGCCTGAGCTCTGCATGCTCATCTATAGCTGAGGAACTTAAGTCAAGGTCATCGCTTCGGCTCCATGAACTGATCGATGATCATGATTTCAAATGCTGAAGAATATGGGAAAGAATGACCACCCATGCTCGTATGATGACCCTAATTACTTGAGGTCCATGCAAGCCTTTCGGAAGGCACTGGCATGAACAGCGCCCCGGATGTTCCCGTATCGTTTTCTTTTCCTCTTTTTGGGCTTGTTACATTGCTCCCCTGCCCCTGGAACACACCAACGCTAAACCACCCTTTTATTCTCTCTCGATACAGGCAGATGTCACGGACAAATCTAGTACCTTCATATACCCCCGAGTGGGTACTTAAGTTACTGAGTGGGTAGATATCTTTCTATTTAGTTCGCCGTCTCGAGCTGCCGAGGAATGTTCACATTATCACCTACCTTTTTACGGAGTCCAGCAGCAGGATGAAGCTGGATCGATTCCCAACTGGCCTCTGCTGGCTTCTTGCGAACGAAGCTACTAGACATAGCTTCTGCCACTTTAAGCACTCTAGTCGGTCAACAGGACTAGCAGGAAGCGGGTGGGCGCGCAAGTCTGGCCAGTAGTGCGCCGGCTCGATATTACGTCGTCGAATCATGAAATCATGGTCTGACAACCTTTGGCGAGCTGTTGGCCATGCTCGGTTCACCTAGCGGTTTCGCAGGGTGGCGTTGAACTAAGGCTAGGCTAGCCTGCAGCCGAAGCATCTAGCAATCTCTAGGTGCAGATTTGAAGCTAGTGCAAGCCGATGCGGAAATCTTTTAAAACATTTGGCGACATTAATCTCAGCTAACGAGTTAATTAGTCGTATCTGTTATTTCACCCCATTAGCTAGTTTGGTGGAAATACCATACTCGAATCCCTGTCAAATAAGTAACACTTAGGCAGGAATCAACTGATGGTGCAACAAAGGGGCCTGGATTGCCTGTTACTGTGTGGACTTCATGGAAAGACTAGTGGAAAGAGAGGCTACCATGTTCTCCGTAATGGCATCGAGAAAAAGAGAGGGAGGAGCGGGCTATTTGTTTCTTTCTTGCTACTTAGCTTCGCCCTTAGCTCACCATCAATCAGACACGGGCAAGCTAGTGCCATTGAAGGGCGTTGCTCACGCGATCAACTTGGCGGTGGATGACGTTTAAGTTCTCACAGCTGGTTCAATTTGAAAGTGGGATCAGATCAGCCATGACCACGAGGGTATGGAGGCACTGGATCATCGCGATTGGAGGGTGTTGGGAAGGCGAAGCGTCTATTGTTGCTGCCGTGTGCGGGATGTGTACGGAGGATCTATCGATAAAATACCGGCTCCTTCGCACCAAAGAGGGTCGGCAAATCCGATTCAGGTCATGGCTCGCAAATCCCGACATACTTGAGATAGTGTTTTAAGTATGTCCGTTAACCTTTTGGTTATAACCTAAGAGGCGTCCAATAAATATTTTCTCCTCTTATTCTTTGATACGGTACTATTTGTTGGTAACAATATCAGCAAAAAAAAAAAAAAAAAAAAAAAAAAAAAAAAAAAAAACAATGTAAAATGGACAGTAATTATATTAATTCTATTCATTATTTGTATGTACTCGGATAATTGCGACGCCGTTCTTCGGAATAGTTTCCGACAGCCCCGAGGACTATTAGTTGGACTAAGCCAAGCTACAAGTTAACTCTCTCGGCAGTGGACAGAGCGGGTATATATCTCTACATCTACATCTACATCCTACTATTCTCCCTACCTTTACACCCAAAAATATAATTATATTGTCTATCTAAATAGTAACTGTATATAACTGTAATAACTGTGACTACTAAGTTCATGCCGGCATGCATGGCTTAACTAATCAGGGTGCGGGGTATCCTCAGATGCTCCATCACGTGGCAATCACCCAATGCCTGATGATGACATAAACGCAGACCAAAACCGACCAGGCA
Organism: Aspergillus neoniger CBS 115656; assembly: GCF_003184625.1. Lineage (NCBI taxonomy): Eukaryota > Fungi > Ascomycota > Eurotiomycetes > Eurotiales > Aspergillaceae > Aspergillus > Aspergillus neoniger. The sequence goes on along the minus strand of NW_020291186.1, from coordinate 30,845 downwards.
TCGATCGAACGTCGTTCCTTCGAGATGGAATGCGTGTCTTCCTGTTTCCTCAACTACAATCACGGACTGCTTATTATTCGATGTCTGGCCACCGCAAGGTCTCTATTGAGTTGCCGCTGTAACTTCTGCTTCTTTTCTCCACCATGAGACCTCCAGTGCCAGATGTTGCGCTGCCTCGATCTCGCAAGGCCTCCATCGAGCAGCAGTGGATCGACCCCCGCAGTGCCGCCCCCGCGACCTTCTTTCTGTCCCGCAATCACGGTCTCGACCACGATGATGACCTCTCCTCAGATGAGCCCGATGCATTCAGGACGAGTATGTATGGCGTACAGAGCCTTGAAGAAAGTATCCTTCAGACTAGTCAACCTGCGTCCGTGTCCCAGTCAGACCAGATAGTCGGTAGTAATCCTGCCGGAGTGGAACCGATTTCCACAGCATCTCAATCTCTCAACCGCGACGATAAGGAGGACGATGACGACCAGGGTTCCGGCCTCAACCGCCGCAGGTCAACGCTCAAGCCCCTTGATACTCTTCATTCCAACAGACTTGACGCCTCTATTACCTCCGACCTGATCTCTCCCCGGCCCTTCACCCCCTTGAATCTCAGCAACCCGGACGACCCTTCATCTCTCCCTAGCAGTCCCAAATCTACTTCGAACCAATCTATGCGCCATCTAGATGAGATCTCTATCACAGATGATTTGAGTAGTCAGGCGGTTGCCTCCGGAGACGAGGACAATGATTCTCGATCTGTCCACAACCCAGACCACGATAGCACATCCCAGTTCATCATGCCAAGCATCAAGATGCCTAGTCGGAGACCGTTCACATCTCGTGGGAAGTCACTTGGAAGGTTTAAAATACTCGTTGCGGGCGATTCTGGTGAGCCCTTTTTGTCTTCAATCTTGTAGTGTCTGTGATCCTGCAGAGTGCGTGCTGACCGATGCTCCAGGCTCTGGGAAATCATCCCTCATTAGGTCGATCGTCCAGGCTTGCGAAGACATTGTACATGTAGACGACTTTCCACCCACCGATGCCTTGACACCGTCACGGACTTCTCTTACGACGATTCAACTTTCTCAAGCCCATCGACTACCGTTGTCAGCTACATCAGAAATCTACGCCAGCACCAAGCCTTACCCATCTTGGTGGTCAGATTTGGAAGATTCACGCGTGCTGCGCCGTAGGAGAAGTACAGGTGATGTGGTCTTAGAGCGAAATATTTGCTTCGTTGATACACCTGCAACCTCGCTGAGTCGCATCGGACAAGTGGATGCCATCATACAATACATACGTCAACAACTATCCCGCGCAACAACAGCTATTGATTCCTGCGATCACGACTTCCAAAATTTGCTCGCAGGGCAGGGTGGCACCCAAGTTGATGCCGTACTTTATCTCGTTTCTGGTGGTATGTAGTCCGAGCTTTTGGATAGTTCACACCCGTTGATGATACGAGCTCACCTTCCATCAGATACCTTTGCGGCAGACATGGAATGCATCAACACGCTATGCGAATGGACCAATGTCATTCCTCTAATATCCAAGGCTGACTTGTTGGCTCCTGAGCAGATCTCTGCCATTAAGTCCGGTTTCCACAAGCATACACAAGCCACACCGGCCAAGCCCTTCCTTTTTGGAAACGCAGGTCTTGGTGCAGATGATTTTGACGGACAATTGCCTTTTGCGGTATCATCGGCAAAATCCAGTGATGACGATGTTATGGATGCCAGTACTTTGATGAGCCCCGACTATGTCCAACCCCTGGTGCCCTCTGAATTGACTTTGCTGGTCCAGAGGTTGTTCGACGCCGAGAATATGGCTTGGATGCGGCACTCAGCTGCAAAGAAACTAGCCCAACAGCAACGAGCGCATCTCTGGCAACGCCCGAACCGCCCCCAACCTAGTACACAACCATTTTACCATGGCTCAAGCCGGGGTTCTCCCAGCTACACTATGGCTCGGATAGCAGATCACACGCGACAGGAGGAGAAAATGGCCCGTTTGCAGTTGGCAAAGTGGGCATCTGAGTTGCAACAAAGCCTTAAAAACGAACGCGAGAGATACGCTGCCATGGCCAGGGGCGAGCGTGCCGTCTGGCTCACAGAACGGTTAGGCGAGTGCGTAGTCGACGGGTCTTTGGTCCCCATTACACAAACGCCAGGCTTTTGCGGACTCCGTGCTCCTTTGGAGAAAGCAAGCGGGGGCAGTCTACTTGTTCGAGCACAAAGTGGGCAGAATGTGGAATATCACCTTGCCCGAATTCGCCCGCAAGACCCTCTGGGACTTGTTTGGTTGTCCGAGGACCTTAAGCGGCGGGGCTGGGCCATTGTTCAGATTGTGGGCTCCTTTGGAGTTGTCGGGGGGCTGGCTCTTTGGCTTGCCAAAGCATGGGGGCTATCCTCGCGCAGTCTGTCTGAATGGCACTTTGACTGGTGCGGATCGACTGATTGAGTGAATCAGCCTTACTCATTAGGGTGGGCACTTTCTTCTTGTATCCCCCTACTCTCCCTTTCTACTCTACTATTTCCCATGATCCCCTCTTCAATCAGCTACGAGAGCGGCGAGACACATAAGTTCTTGGGGCAACAGGCGTCAACTGGATTGACTCGCATGCAAGCAAACCCCGGCGTTACCACAGACAAGTTTCTACTTTCCACCTATTTCCTCTCTCTCTCATTTCCCCACCCCATTCCATCCACCCATACTCCTTTCTGGCGCTTTCCCATTGCATACAACTTCCCCTCAAGTTACATCTAATGAAGATATGTGCACAATGTACTCATGAACCACAACACAAGTCACCGGGGAGGCCAGGTGTTCAGTCCCTTCATCCGTGTACCTCCCTTGATCGAATTCCCTTAAGGTAGCTTACAGTCAATCGACTCGTAATATGGACGAAACGGGAAGTTTCCATTTTTCCAAGAATTGCAAAAGTAGACACACATACATAACTCTTTAAGTACTATTTACTAGTAATATAGCCGGATTAACTCCAACAAGAAAATCACTCACAGGTCCAATTACTACCAGCAATAACTACAAACTACATATATCTACATGGAAAGAATGAATACATATATCTAACCATCTCGTATCCCTACTTTAATCATGATTATATTTATAGTACTAGTACTTATTAGTAAGTTCAGTCCCTCCCCTTCTCCCCCCCCCAATATAAGAATAAATCCACATTCCATACAAAAGTCAAGGTCATGTATAGTACGTATGTGCATGTACCCACTACTCACTGTGTAGTATGTATGGCTTACTACTACTACTGTTCAGTATACTAAAGAATACTACTACCATCACTGAACTACTAGGCAACTAATAGTACTTACTGTTTGTTTGATACTGTCGATATATACCAACTAACTAACTAACCAAATAGCTATTTTGGTGAAAGTCGACAGCATATTGACCTGACCCTGACTGGACTGACGTTCTCCTGGTTCATGGTGCTGCTCATATATGTATGCATAGATAACTGTAGCGAGCATAAGAGCATTACCTAGGGATTAAACAATGAAGATGACCAGTGAGTTCACGTAGTGGTTGAATTGTTTAAATCAATCACTTATGTAAATAGGTAGATATATAATGGAAGAAATTAGCCGGAATCAATTCATATACAGAGATGGATATTACTGCCATTTTATACTACGACCTATGTTGAGAGCATCAAGTTGAACAGAGAAAGCTTTTATTCTCGAGATAAATCTACCGTACTAATACCACAAGCGGATCAGACGGAATGTATTTAGGTTGGGGGTAATAAACGCTCAAAACGCCGAAAATAATGGTAGAATTCGTGATTCAGTAAAAAAAGAAGAAAAAGGATCAAAGGAAAACCATCCTTTGCCGTTCCGATTATTAACGCAATATCGTTCAGTGAATATTAGATCCCTGATGCAAATACCGCTGGAACAGTTTCCGGGTCATCAAAAAAATCAGTTACATCTCATTTCCATTTTGCTCGAAAAGAAGATCGTGACATCATGCGGTCAACATTTAGTCAACCTCCTCCATGGAGCTCTCGGCAGCAGCGGCGGCAGGGGCAGCCTCCTCAGCAGCCTTCTCCTCGGTGGTCTCAGCCTCCTCGTCGATGTTCAGACCAAGGGAGACGAGCTTGTGGATACGCTCAGCGAAGCTGGCGGGCTCCTCAATGGTGAAACCGGAGACCAGGAGAGAAGTCTCGAAGAGCAGCTGAGTGATGGACTTGACGGTGCGGTCACCCTCGCCATCGGCCTCAACCTTCTTGCGGAGCTCCTTGATGATAGAGGACTTGGGAGAGATCTCGAAAGTCTTCTTGGAGGACATGTAAGAGCTCATGGAGGTGTCACGGAGGGCCTGGGCCTTCATGATACGCTCCATGTTAGCGGACCAACCGAACTGGCCGGTACGGATGGCGCAAGGAGAGCCAACGAGCTTGTGGGAGACAACGACCTTCTCGACCTTGTCGCCGAGGATGTTCTTGAGGCTCTTGGCGAGACCCTCGAACTCCTTCTCCTCCTTCTCGCGCTCGGCCTTCTCCTCCTCGGACTCCTCAAGCTCAAAGTCCTTGGTGATGTCGACCAGCTTCTTGCCGTCGAACTCCTTCAGCTGAGTGAAAGCGTACTCGTCAATGGGGTCAACCAGGAACAGAACCTCAAAGTTCTTCTGCTTGAGGCTGTCGAGGAAGGGAGACTTGGCAACAGCCTTGATGGACTCGCCGGTGATGTAGTAGATCTGCTTCTGGTGCTCGGGCATACGGGTGACGTAGTCGGCAAGGGAAGTGGCCTCATCACCAGACTTGGTGGATTGGTAGCGGAGGAGCTTGGCCAGAGTGGGGCGGTTCTGGGCGTCCTCGTGGATACCGAGCTTGATGTTCTTGCTGAAAGCAGAGTAGAACTTGTCGAACTGCTCGCGGTCCTCAGCAATCTCGGTGAAGAGCTCAAGGGTCTTCTTGACGATGTTCTTCTTGATGACCTTCATGATCTTGTTCTGCTGGAGAGTCTCACGGGACAGGTTGAGAGGAAGGTCCTCAGAGTCGACAACACCCTTGACGAAGCTGAGCCACTCGGGGATGAGGTCAGTGGCGTCATCAGTGATGAAGACACGGCGGACGTAGAGCTTGATGTTGTTCTTGGTCTTCTTAGACTCGAACAGGTCGAAGGGAGCACGCTTGGGAACGTAGAGGATGGCACGGAACTCGAGCTGACCCTCGACGGAGAAGTGCTTGACGGCCAAGTGGTCCTCCCAGTCGTTGGAGAGGGACTTGTAGAAGGCAGCGTACTCCTCCTGGGTAATGTCGGCGGGGTTACGAGTCCAGATGGGCTTGGTCTTGTTAAGCTCCTCCTCCTCGATCTTGCTCTCCTTGACGGTCTTGGTCTTCTTCTCCTTCTTCTCCTCCTCCTCATCGACCTCCTCGATCTTGGGCTTCTTCTCGTCACCCTCTTCCTCCTCCTTGGTCTCAGCCTCCTCATCGGGGACCTCCTTCTCGGTCTCCTTCAGGACGTGGAGGTAGATGGGGTAGGAGATGAACTCGGAGTGCTTGCGGACAACCTCCTTGACACGGCTCTCGTTGAGGTAGTCGGTCTGCTCATCCTTCAGGTGGAGGATGATCTTGGTACCACGGCCAAGCTGCTCACCCTCGGTGTCCTGGGTGAGGGTGAAAGTACCACCGGCAGCGGACTCCCAGATGTACTGCTCGTCATCGTTGTGCTTGGAGATGACGGTGACACGGTCGGCCACAAGGTAGGCAGAGTAGAAACCAACACCGAACTGACCGATCATGGAGATATCAGCACCAGCGGAGAGAGCCTCCATGAACTGCTTGGTACCAGAGCGAGCAATGGTACCGAGGTTGTTGATAAGGTCCTAAAAGAAGTCTATAGTCAGAATTCGCTCTAAACTTGGAACGTCTACTGCTCAATGGCAGAGAAAAGAATAGGGAGTAAAGGAAAAACTTACAGCCTTGGTCATACCGATACCGGTATCACGGATGGTGAGGGTCTTGGCCTCAGCGTTGGGGATCAGGTCGATGCGGAGATCCTTGCCCGAGTCGAGCTTGGAGGGGTCGGACAGGGACTCATAGCGGATCTTGTCCAGAGCATCGGAGGCGTTGGAGATCAGCTCACGCAGGAAGATCTCCTTGTTGGAGTAGACAGTGTTGATGATGAGGGAGAGGAGCTGAGAGATCTCAGCCTGGAACTCGAAAGTCTCGGCAGACATGGTGGCGGTAGGAGGAGAGAGACTGGTTTCTGAAGGAGGGGTAGGGATGTCAGTAAAAAGAAGGGAGGAAGCGGAAGAGGAAGCGAAATGACAAAGCTCCTCCAGATGATTCTGAAGTGGAGAAGGAGGGAAGTGGGTTGAAAACGGAAGGGGAATTGGAAGAGTCTTTATATTTGTTGACAAAGAGGGAAGGAAGGCAAGAAAAGGGCAGAAATTTCTAGAAATTCTGTCTTGCCTCCCGCTCTGAGCCAAGTTTGCACCCAAACGATAGTGGCTGAGTCAGAGCTTCAAGGTGGGGAGAGGGAGGGATAGGATAACTAGTACTGACCTTAAAACGGATTGAAAGGTGGGAGGTAGTTATGAAAGGGTTAATGGGAGGATTAAATCACGGATCACAAATTGGGAGGAAAGGAGATGAAGAACTGCCCACGAGGTGACAGAAAGAATAGGGAGATGGAGAGAGGGAGGGAAGAGTGATTAGAGAGTTAAGATGGAGAGGAAGAGAAGAATGAGAAAAAATAGCTGGTGAACCGAAGGGAACAGGCGACGGGGCGGGACCTTAATGTTCTTTGGGCGGACCGTCACAAAATTTCAGTGCGGCGTTTCTACGGCGATCCAGCAACTTCCACCGATTCCATGCTGCTCCTCCAGCTACTGTTCGACACTCCCAAGCTTCCCCCCCCCCCCCCCAGAGGATGTTCCAGCGCCTTCCAGCTGCGGGATCTAGATGCTTCTGCCCACACCGTGCCAGGGCACTAACCAGCCCTGTTTCTCCCCTTTGCTCGGCGCCTGCCACCCCCCCTACTGGTTGGGGGGTTCAGTGGTTATGCTCCATTGTGTAACCTATCTAGTATAGATATGCTTGGGGGGAACTTCCCCAGATGTCTTCCTGCTTCTTTTTGCTGGCGATAACTTCCGGGGGCGATCTGGCTGCCTGAGGCCCACTATCTAGAACGTTCCGCTCTTTCTTCCTCCCTCTTCCCTTCCCCTCCATTCCCAGCCAATCCCGAGCTGCTATCACTCTGACCGCTTTGTGTGCTTTCATAGTAACCAATGTTACCACGGCTACCATCAATTACTACTACATACAGTACTTCACTGGATGTGTCACTTCAGTTCAGGCATGCCCTCTGGAAGTACTCTGTACCCACACAGTAGTTGACCTGAAGAACTAACTAACTATTCACTACATGAGCCATTGACTCATTCCCCACTTGGACCCCCTCCCACCTTGCTTGCTGTGTCTACACTACTTGCGCCAGCTGGGAACCTTAAGTACCCTTTATCGCACCCTGATTAGAGTCATTTCACTACATACAGGGCGTCAAGTCATTAGCGAGATTTTTGTGTTTGATTGTTTTCTGTAGATGTCTTCAATCTTTTTTTCTTGTATCCGTTTTGCTCCATTGTGGTTGCACAATTTGCAATCACATCATCCTGAGCCAACACCGCCCGCTACCCACCGCCCTGTAGCCCTTGAACCCCCCCGGGAGCTAGCCCCCAAGGAAAGTACGGCACACAAATGAGAGAGACGTAATAATGAAGAAACATTCCAGCAAGAAGCCATCCATTTACACTCCTCAAAACATGACGAGGCCGCAAATAAGAAACAATGAACCAGAAGCCAGGGAAAGAAGTGTAACTAGGCAGGAGCCAGGACTAAGAAGCCAGAGATGGACTGCGACGGTCGTCAACATGGTGGGAGAGAAGAAAAAACAATGATGATGGGAGGTCAAAAGCCACCAGAGATCAGAGATGAAGAAATATGGGCATTCAGCTCGCTATGCTAAGAAGATAAGGAGCCATCAAAGAGGTTAGAGAAAATAAAGAGGTCATGGCAACACAGGAAGAGGAAACCAAAGTCATGATGACGACCAAGCAAAGCCCAGTGAGAAGATGATAAGAAACTTTTCCAACCGCTAATATGCACTGTGACAAGAGGGCCACATAACACATGTCATTATCAAGTAAAGGGGGAGAGTAATACATGTCCTGGATCGCCGTGAGCATCTAAACCCGTATACCGTCTCAAGCCAGGAGGAAGGGCTAGGAATCATATAAGGCTTTGTAAAGGGGGGAAAGAAAAAAGGAAAGAATGGGATTAGAACGAAGCGGTCAAGGCCCACTGAAATGACCACCGCTTACGTTCGCTCGTCGTTCTTCGTTAGACGTCAAGAGGTACTTTTGGTTGTAAAGGTGCTTAAGCAGCCTGGGCCTGGTTGCGACCCTTGGCGTTGACGTTGCCGCCACGGCCACGGGGGGCAAAGCCTCCGCGACCCTCGCGCTGGAAGCCTCCCCGACCCTGGCTGCCCGCACGGTCACCACGACCACGACCGGCGCCACCGCGGCCCGCACCGTAGCTACCGTTACCGAAGGCATTGGTACGAGGGCGACGCTCCTCCACGTAGATCTGCTCGGATCCAATCTGGTGGGGGTTGGCAGCGACAGCGGCAGCATAGCCCGCGGCATCACTGAATTCGACAAAGGCGCAGTTCTGGACGCAAGGTTAGCTTTTCCTTCTCTGATCTGGATTACGGGTGGGTTAAGAGGTGACATACCTTAGCACGGCTCACATCGAAGTGCTTCAGCTTGCCAAAGCGAGACAGGGTCTGCTTGAGCAAGCTCGCATCAACCTTCTCGGTGACGTTCTTGATGTATGCGAGAACATTCTCCTCACCCGCACGGGACTGGGTCTTCTTGTGATCATGGCCCGCAGTCTGCCAGCCAGAACCATCAGTCGAGGAAGGTTGGCTGGACGCGGCTTCGGGAGCGGCAGCGGCCGCGGGAGCAGGAGCAGCGGCGGGGGCGGGGGCCGGAGCCGTGGGCTGAGCAGAGCTGGCAGCGGGAGCAGGCTTCACCGGAGCGACGGGAACAGCGGGAACAACAGGGGCCGAGGCACCAGACTTGGAGGCGATGTTGGCCCAAGTCTTAGGGACCGCCCTGGCGGGAGCACTCTCCTTGACCGGAGCAGGAGCTTCCTTCTGCTCGGGCACAGGGGTGGGCTCAGGAGTGGCGGGCTTCTCAGCCTTGGGGGCCTCAGTCTCAACCGGGGCAGCAGCTTCCGGGGCAGCTTCGACAGGGGTTTCCTCAGCCGCGGTTCCATTGGTCTGGGGAGCTTCCTCCTGGGCAGGCTTAGCCTCAGCAGTCTGCTCGGCCTCCTCGAGCTTCTCGTCAACCTTAGCCGCGGCAGGCTCACTGTCTACCTGGGCCTTCTCGGGCTCCGGGACAGTCTCAGCTGCAGGCTGTGCAGGCTCTTCAGCAGCCGGCTCCTCAACCGGGGCAGCAGGGGCAGCAGGAGCAGCTTCTTCTTGCTCAATCTCCTCCTCATCGACAAGGTACCGGAAGATGTCGTTCAGGACATAGTAACCGTTGGGCTGTTCGGCCAGCACGAAAGTCTGCACAAACTTGCGGGAAGGCTCGGACCGGTTCGAGATCTCGCCAATCACAGAGATCAGGATGTTATCGAATGAGGCCTGAGAGTCGACGTTCAAGACACGGACCTTGCAGTCTTGGAAGTCAAGCTGCTTGATCTTGTCATTGATAGCCTATAATGTAACGATGATGTCAGTATATTAGACCTTACTGGACAGGAATAGATCCCATGGAGTTGAGATATCAACACGCACCTTCTGGCCCACAGCAACCTGGACGGTTTCAGCTTCGGTGCCGAAAACGAGCTGAGAACGCCGAGAGTAGAAGAGGTGAAGCTTCTCCGGACTGCGGCTCATGTTGGTATAGTACTGCTCCACGAAGTACCAGCCAACCTCATCCTTCGAGATACCATTCTTCTGGTCATTTGCGGGGGCGTTCGAGGGAGTAGAGGAGGGCGCAGGCTGGAAGCTGGCCGCGCTGTTGACGTTTGCGGGGGCGTGGGTGAAGGTGTCGGGGTAAGCGTGTTGCGCAGGGTAGCCGCCGTTCATAGGAGCCTGGGTCGTGTCGGCCATTGTGAAATGAATGAAACTTGGAGGCTCGAGAAAAAGAAAGATAAAAGTCTAAGAGAGAAAGGCCAAGCAAAAGGATATGCTGGATAGGATGCGAGGCTTGATGCGACGAGGGAAGGGAAAAAAATCTAGTAAGAAATATTCCCCGATACTGGTATTTGTCAGTGCTTTTGAAGCTTGGACGTATATGGCCATGGCAGAGAGATCCGGGTCACGATTGCAGGTGAAAATGAAGGACTTACAACGTGAAATGTGCGAACAAATTGCTCCCCGAAGGCGCAATGAAGTGAATCAAAAAGAAAAGAAAAGATCAATGAAAGGTAAGAAGGTGGCGCGTCGGAGTCGTCGAGGTTAATAACAGAAAGAACCTTGTGCGATTCCGGAATTGAGTGTGCGAGGGAAAAGCCCGAGGCAACAGATTCGGGAGGGAAAAAGCACGGGGACGAAGAGAGACGGAGCTTGTTTCAAGAGACAAAGAGGTGGGAGCAGATGAAAAACTGGCTGAGGATGATAATTGCAAGGAAATATGAAGAGGAAGATGGGGTGTTTGTGTATATGTGGAGGGTAGGGTGAGGGGAGTTGGTAAGTAGGGTGTGTGTGTGTGTGTGTGTGTGTGTGTGTGTGTGTGTGTGTGTGTGTGTGTGTGGTTGAAGAGTGGTGAGGGAAGTTAAGTTTGGGGGAGTGTGGTAAGTAACAGCTAGTAGTAACAGGGTGGACGGAGAGACACGAGAGGTTGCTGAGAGCAGCAGCGCAGAGAGAGAGAGAGAGAGCCGACTTTGAGGTGAAGGGCCAGTCAAGCCGTTCGTTTTTGCTGGTGCAAAATCCAGCCGAACCCAGAAGTGCCCGGCGCTAGTCTTCATTGGGACATATCGCGCTTGGCCCCGAGCTCACCGCCTGCTACTTCTGGCTGATATGATTCACGGGCGCATCTCGTCGATCGACTGGACGACCGCGATCAGTGACAAAATGTGGCAGCAGTGGTGGCAGTATTGGGGCGGAATAAGACCAATTACTCCAATCGGTCAGATATACAGATGGTAGGACCTAAATCTACATAGGATCATGGGGCTGGCACTCAGTAGTAGTACATAATCTGTAAACGAAACAGCTGTCGGATCTGTGTTGATGACGCAGTGAAACAATGCGGTAGGCCAGTCTATTTGCCATCCATGATATCAGCATGCGGTGGATTCAATCGCCCCCGAACAGACCCGTTCATTGGCGATGATGCTGGACCCTCAACCGATAGTTGTTCTACTACCATTTACGATGCACAGCCTGTGATACGAAGCACTCTCTCTTCGCCATTTCTCGTAGAATGTATCGGGGTTCAAATTCTTGCTTGTTTCCTATTTCAAAATGTAGACAATACATAGTCTAGAGAGCTGTGTACAACATGGATCACTGGCAGATCTCGGATTCGTATATCCAGTCATCAGCGTGCTCCTTTGTCATATAGTAAACGGAACCGACACAATACCACACCCCCTCATAAACATCACAGGATTATCCCAGTAATCAAATAAGTAGATGGCTATCAGACAGTAGATTAGGGTTGGTATACGCAGCGAAATCGCATCAAATCAAAAGTAGATAGCTGGCTCAGAAGGGGGGTATGATAGACAGGTAAAGATAAGCTTCTCATCAAGACGGGTATCGAACTCGGTCATAGAACCCGCCGCAGGGGAAATCTGGCAAGCCGGGAAAACATGCAACATTAGAACAGCCGTGGCCCAGGTGGCCATGGGGACAGGGAGCAAAAGGTCCAGTAGTAAGGTATCAAAATGCAAACTTTCGGTCAACACCACACGACACGTCCGCAACAACTCACGGGGCTTCCACCACCGCTTTTTCGTTCAGCACGGGTTCTCGCATGACAGCGTCCTGGCTGGTCATTCTACGTCCAAGGGCGCGCTCCACCTTGGCACCCAATGCCAACTTGCTCAAGTTATCGGTCTTCTCCGGAGTGGGAACGAAACGCTGCTTCAGAAGGGGCTTGTTTTCCAGGCGCTCCAGTCCATCGCGGAGATTGTGGAAATCGGCCAGTCTGGGGTCTCCGGCCGGCAGACCTGCAAAGGTGGTTTCCGACGAGGCGACTGTAGGGGCTTCGCTGACAGTCGAGAACCGCTTGGAGGTACGTGCCTATGATCGAATCAGACGAGATTGCGACGGCGATAAGTGCGTGGACATCGCACGTAGTCCATGTAGACTTACCGACTGGGCCATGATGGGTCTCTCAGATTCAAGCGATGTATGTCTAGCCATGTCCACTATGGTGGTAGGATGCGGTGGGTCGTATATTGCGTGTAGTTCAAAGCGTGTGCAGAATAGTGGAACAACAAAGGCTGCGAGACTTCCGGGAAGACCGTACTCGTAACCTGTAAGATGGAATTGTACCCCGGTCAGCGAAGCGAGAACTTAAAAGAGGTGCGGATATCAAAGGAACGACTGCAGCAGGACCGAAGAGACAAGAGACCCAGACAAGCAGACGGGAAGTCCACAGTCGAGATAATAAAGGAGGGAATAAAGGGAAGGCAAGGTATCAATAACTAATCAGGAAGTTTTTTCTCTGGGAGAATGATCCCGACGAGTGGTTCAAGACACTTGATTGAGCCGGGATCAGCAGGGCTGGAGTGAAGAGGGGTTCTCACCTTGGGGCAGTCAATTACTTCCAAGGTCTGTATGCGATCAGTATAGATCAGAGGAGATATCCGACGTGGGCAAAATCAAAAGAAGAGGAAGAGGAAGAGTAAGAGTAAGAACGAGCTTGTTGATGACAGTGTAGGACTGCGCGCAGCCGTGCCATGCATTCAACTCAGGAGAGGCCGGGGGCGAAGGAGGCGGATGGGGTGGGTCACCGGCAGGCGCCAAAACGCAATGCTGATAAAATCTTCTTCCTCGTCGACGGTCGGAAAGGATTGGAGAGGGGGGGAGGGTTTGTCGTTTGGACGGCTTTTAAGGTTTTCCTGTCCTTATTCTCTCTACGATCCCCTCCTTTGCCCAGATCTGTATTTATCTTTGGTGGTGAAGGGAACTTTGTTGGTTAACTGGCACGAGAGATAGATAGATAGAGTTGATAGTGGTGAGGTACATACTAACTAGTATGGTTACAAGCCCGTTTTTCTCATGCTTCTCCAGTAAATTTAGTGTCTAGTGCAGTGGTCGGCAGGGACAAAAAGATGGGTATGCGACCCATTTGGAGGCCGGCTAAACCATCGCAGGCAGCCTGAGACACCGGACTCTGTTGGGACGTCGGCGGCAGACACGAGCGCCATCACCAAACAGGGATGCTTGCGCGCCCGACGGATTGATCGTCATGCTCTTGAAATTACGGAGTAGGAGTATACTTGAGGGATTTGGCGATCGGCTGGCTGAAAGGAGCAGACCAAACGGAGTGGATGCATCATACCATATTAGCTGCCCCTATTCCCAGGTACGTAAAAGAGGTAGTAGTCCTAAATATCTACCAGATTAGGCCTGCAAACTAAATTAAAGATACTTGCTTTTTCTTGAGTATTCTGCACACGTTCTTGATTCATTTTTCAGACTGAAAGAACCAAGTCTCTCTCACAATGCCACAGATGGTACCCTAGCTATATCTATACACCACTAGTTCGTAGTTTAAAACAGCGGGAATTCCACCACTAGGAGGATTATTGACTTCAATTAGTTATGAAAACTAACTAGATAACTTACTACTTACTTTACTGTAACTGTAAGAGTGTTCAGGCCCTTCCCGGCCAGGCCCGCCACGTGCGGGCAAGTGGGCAGCCACGCGGATCCGACGATGGCAGCAGCAGCAGCAGCAGCAACGCATCTTCTTCATCCACCAAGCGGCCCCCATTTCCTTGGTCCTTGAACCCCAGCAAACCTTCTCTACTCCCTCCGCCTACTCCCGGTTCTTCCGTGCCGACTCACTCAATAGTGGTTGGCATACAATAATAACATGTGATGTATTATGAAATTCCTTGTTTCTTGTCTTGTCTTGTGTAGTAAGAAAACTGGCTGTAAGACTGCAAACGATGTAAGACATGCATGATTGATTGACTGCTCCGTCCCGTCTGAAGGATCTTCAATATGCACGACACCGCTGCCGGATGTTGAAGGGAAAAGGACGAATATCATTTCTTGTTTGGCCAGACGTACGGGATTTGCTTGCACACTATCACTCTGACTTGCATTGGAGCGGGAGTGCTGTAGGGCAGTCCACTCAGCATGGACTAGTAGTAGACTAGGTGCTGACCGCTCATAGTATCAGTTGATAAGCCCGTGGCTTCAATAGTTCTGATAGCTAGATAGAATCTCATCTTATCTATATGAATTTTTGGGCCACTTAATTTATCTTCAGTCTGTCAAAAGTACTATATTTATGATTAGACGGGGGATATTACTCCCTACTAATCTCAAAGCGGGCGCTAAGGCGGTATCTCCGTAACGCCGGCATTATGGAGCTACCCCTCGTCTTTCTTATTTTCGAAAAAAACATCGCGGGACGTCATCATATACTTGTTGATTTTGCAGCTTCCCATTTGATACTGAGATTTTAGCCTAACATCCACCGTGCTTTATATTTATTGCGCCGAGGAATTTATTTATCGGAAAACTCTGGCCGCATCTGGACGTTGACAATGCCCAAGCCAAAGTCTTTCCTCAAAGACACCAAGCCTAATAAGAAAAAGGCGACACAGCGGGTATGCTCAATTGACCCTTCGACCGCGACTATTACTTTCCCTCTAACTCTATTGCCTAGGCCCCAGAAACCGCAGATGAATACCTAGCCCGTGAGTCACCCAGCATCAGAACTAAATTATTTTCATTTGGTCAATCGCCTGTCATATATTGCCGTATAGCTAACCAAGATGTTCCAGTCGGTGTCGAACAGGAAGAGGCCGGAGAGAAATGGCGCGCCGGAGATGCAGCCAAATCCCTGCGCTTCTTCATGCGCGCCATCAATACCTATGACGAAGGCTTGAGCAAACATCCCACTGCTTTTGACCTGGCTTATAACAAGTACGTCATACGTCATCCGATTTCATTGTTGCTCTATCTACTCATTATGGCCGCGTCCATCAGTAAGTAACCTTAGGTACTGATGTCTGATAGAGCGAGAGTTCAATATGAAATCACACAACATCCCAGACTAGCTGCTCAGCTGTCGGCGCCGCTATTGGACGTACTGCGAGTAGCGCTCGATTCTCACAGAGCAGCGCTTGACCTGGAGCAAGACAATGCAGATGCGCTCTTCAACACAGCCCAAGTACTCACCAGCATTGCCGAGGCCTTGACCGAAGCCAAACGTCCATCGGATGACCGGCTGTCCCAGGCAGTGAAGCTTTTGCAAGAAGCCATAGAACTCTTCCAACGTTGCCTAACTGTACAGGAACTCAAGTACACCGAAATGCAGGAGCAGATCAATCAGATGACGTCCGGCGAGACGGACCCTGCTGAAACACAGATGCAAGATACACCGCCAGAACTGCCACCTGCGGACGATTCGAAATCTTCAGACCAGCAAGAACAATGGGCTGCTATTGTTGAGCCCGTGACCAAGGACACACTCGTCGATACTGCTGTGGCACAACTGGATGCCATCACAAGCCTCTGTAACCTACTCACATTCAACCCGGAAGTAGGAGTCACTTGGGTAGAAGAGTATTCATCCGAGCAGCTGCAGAAACGAATCTCAGCATATGTCGAGGGGTCAAACAGGCACTACGAAGCCACCCTGGCTCGTGCCAAGTTCGCCTGCGCCCTGAATGAAGTTCTATACAGAAGCGGACGGACTGAAGTTGGAACATACTCCGAAGAAGTCTCGCGAGCTTTCGGTCCCGATCTGGATCTATCCAACGACCCGGATGGCCTGTGCAGCAAAGCCGACGCGCTCACTTCTTTCAACACGGCGCTCACAGATCTCCCTCCGTATGAGCCGGAGGCCTTTGCGAAAGCGCTGTCTCTTCGATGGCAGTCACTGTCCGCTGCCTTGGACGCACTGAGCAAAGCGTCCAAACTCCCCACTGCTGAGAACCTGCCAAAGATTCATCTGGCAAGGGGAGACGTGGAGATGGGTAGGTGGAGGCTTGGCTTGGCTCCATGGGACTATAACATGGCCCGAGATAACGGAGCTACACTGCTGCGCAACGCCCAGACTTATTACCGCGGTGCAGCAGCCTTGGCGAAGAGGGACGGTGCTGCGGACGAGGAACGAGACGGAACCTGCAAGGAGGCCATCGCTGCTGCACTGGCAGGCCAAAAGGACAAAGTCCAGCAGCTTCGCAGAGCTGCGTCCAAGGAGCTGATGCTCGTTGCGGAGGAGGTGGTCGAAGAGGGATGGATGGGTCCTGGCGATATGGAGATATTGTTGTCGTAGTTATACTATACCCCGGCCCATTCGAACGTTGAAAGGGAAGCCTGTCCCCGCCATCGTAGAAATCGCAAGCCACCAGATCAGATCTCGGATCTAGCCTTAACCTCTCCATCCATCTGCGCAGCTTCTTGTCGAAGCTGATGCTCACTCGTAAACTGCGTCGTCGCGGCCGCAGCACCCTCCAAATCAGCAACCACAGCCTCCAACCCGGACAACAAACTCTCAATCTCAGACCTCTGCGCCTGGACCTTCCCAGCCAACTCAGCATTCTGATTCTGCACCGAATTAATCTTGGCATCCAAATCCGCCTGCGTCTCCATCAAATGCGGCAACAAATGCGCTTTGTACAATTCCTCCGGACTCAACGTATGCGGCCTACCAACAAATAAACCAGTTAGCCATCCATCATCCACTTCCCCCCGCCCCAATCCAACAATACCAAAAAGCAACACACAAAAGTGCTTCAAAAAAAAAGGGGGAAACATACGCAACACTATCCCCACCAACCCCTCTCTCCTTCCTAACCCTCGCCTCACCAACCAACCGATCCAACTCATTCAACTGCCTAACAGCATCCCTCTCGGCCAAAATATCCTCGAACTCAGCCTTAGCGCTCTCCTCCAACTTCGCATTCAACTGTCTCCACACACTCTCCAAACTAGCCGGGACATGTTTCGCCGGCGTCGGAAAACACCCGCTGAAATTCGCGTACGAGTTTGCGCGCAGCGTGCGCGCCAGCGCCTTGTCGAAGATCTCTTGGAGTTTGGAGGCGCGCGGGCCGGGTGTTAGGGGGACTGGCGCGGGAGGGGGTGGTGAGGGCGAGGCGCCTGGTCTTTGGGTGGTCGGTTCGGTGGACATGGTTTGGTTTATATCGTTCGTTCGTTCGTCGGTTGGGTTGGGCGGGGTTGAGGTAGGTAGGTAGGTAGGTAGGTAGGTACTTGGGGAGTTTTATCAGGGTGCGGTATTTTCGTGATGTTATGACTTGAGGTATGGTTCGTTTCGGGCTCTTTTCGGTCGTTGTTGTTGTTTTGTGGTTGTAGGATGAAGTATGGAGATTGGTTGATTGATTGATCGGGATTGGGGAGACGCGCCGGGAGACGCGCGACTACTGTGTATCACGTGATTTGTATAGATCCGGGCTGATGGGTCGGGTACCTGTGTGTATCGCAGGATTTAGGTACCTATTTAGTAAAATTTGTGGGGTTCTATATGTGTTTGGTGCTTGGATTAGATTCAAAAGAGTTATCGTGGTCTTTTGCTATGTTGCGGTTGCGCTGGATGTATGAAGAGCTGAAATTGGATACTGTATATGTTTTAGGGCTCTATAGGAAACTAGTCAATAAAGGCTCGCCAGAACCAAACCATGTCTGCAGCATATATCACAGATATTCGCTGCTGCCCCTACAAATATAAATCTTTATGACAGGCAAGGTAATTGGCGAGCGAACGTTGAATATCATGATCAAGTTTATCTAGAAATGCCATCGGCCATATGCACCGCAAAGAAAGAGAAAACAGAAAGAATCATTTGAATGTCCTCTTAGGAGTCAAACGCCGCGCTCTCCCCATTCTAAAACCGAATCCGTTGCTCGTCAAGCCTTCCACGAAGGGGGCAGATGAACGAAAGCCAAGGTAAACGAAAGGCTGTACATGATGAAAACGAACTAGAAGGAAAACAAAGACGGATCAAAGGAAGAATCTCAGTATGCTTGCTGTTGGGGAACCATGCCGCCATACGCCCCCGCCATTTGTTGCTGCTGCTGCTGTTGCTGCAACTGGGCCTGCAATTGCGGAAGATCGCGGAACCAGGGGTGTACCAGTGCGTCTTGGGCACTGATCCGCATCTCTGGTCGTAGTTGCAGCATCCGGCTCAAAAGATCCAGACCTAGGGGGTCGATTTGGGGGAGAATGAGACTGAGGTCCTGCGTGGCATAGACGTGGAAGTTTGGCTTGTACTCTGGGAGCTGGGAGATGCCGGGCCATGAGCGTTCCGAAGGGGTACCCATGAGACGGAAGATCTTGATAAGCTGGTCTTCGTTGGTGGTGCCGGGGAACAGAGGACGGCCGGTGTAGAGTTCCGCCATGATACATCCAGCAGACCAGATGTCGATGCTCGTGTTATATGTGCGGCTGCCCAGAAGTACATCCGGGGCACGGTACCACAAGGTCACGACTTCGTTGGAGAAAGTGTTGACGGGAATGCCAAAGGCACGGGCGAGACCGAAATCTCCAAGTTTGAGTTGTCCCTTTTTATTGATCAGGAGGTTTTGAGGCTTCAGATCGCGGTGGAGGACGCGGTTCTCGTGGCAAAACGCAATGCCCTTGAGAAGCTGGTGCATGAATGATTTGATTGTGGCTTGGTCCAACTGACCGCGGTCGGCGCGGGTATCCATATACTTCTTCAGATCCTTGTCCATGTACTCAAAGACGAGCATGAGTTTGTTCTCCGTGTGAATCACATCATAGAGCGAGACGATGCTTTCGTGCTTCAGCTCCTTCATCAACGAGATTTCTCGGATGGCGGTGGATGGTGTTCCCTCTTCGGAATCGAGGTGGATCTCTTTCAGGGCAACCAGCTCGCCTGTTTGGCGGTTACGTCCTTTGAAGACCTGCGTGAGTGTCAGTGCATCGTGCGATTCAGAGGATCGGCCGTGCGGAGGGAGGGGTTCGTACGGTGGCATAGGTGCCTTCTCCGAGCTAGAATCAGCAGTTAGCATCACGACTTTCTGTCTGTCTGGGTAATATCTCAATCTATGGTAGGGAAGCTATCAAAACACACCTTTTCCAGCTGCTGGAAGGAGCTGGGCTGCTGCTTGTCCATGGTGGTTGATGGCGCGACGGTGGTACTCTGCGCAGCAGGAGTTGGATGCGAACGAGAGGTGGAGCGCGGAGGATGGAAGAGAAAAGTTTTGGGAGAGGCCAAGTTAGAGATGAGATCCAGATATTCGGAGGTTGGAGGTTGCAATGTCTTGCTTTTTGAGCGGTCGCGACCGTCCATGTCCATGCTGATCTGAACCGGCGAATGCAGAGCCCCGCGCTGGCATCGAACAGCGGACGGGCGGCTGACTGGCCCGCCATCACTTTCTCTTCTCCTCAATCTTGCCTGTCTGGTCTCCACTAGTATCCCGGCGTCTATTCATGCCTGTCCACAACTCGCCGTTGCCAATCAATTTGGCGCATCTATAGTTATCTTTTTCTAGACTATTCCACCTGATGAATACTGCTATCTTGAAAGAATAACGTTTCTAATGACGCAAGCTTGAATTATGACTTTTATCGCTTGTATATACTATACTATGCTGCTTATCTGAACGGGTCACACAGCTCACCGTCATCTATACATCACATCCTCTTCAATCTATACGAGGACACTAATGACGAGTAAGTGAAGGCAGTTGTGCTGCCACAGGGCCAAGAATGTCCTGGGATGGGAGACTGCAACGGACATGCCGGCATACAGCCTCCGTTTCTTGCTCCGCCTTGCTAAAGAGGATCGACTCATTCCGGACACCTCCTATATTGATGATGCCAATCGGCATCCCTCGCTTATAGGCCCGTTCCACTAGGCGCCATGCCGAGTATGTGGCAAGACTACTGCCCAGGACAAGGAGTCTGCCCGCATCGTCGATGGCCTCTTCTGCACCCACCTTGACGGCTGGGTCGATATTCTCCCCAAACATAATGACCGCCGGCTTCAAAATCCCCGCTGTAGAACTTGGAAGCCAAGCCCCATCGCGCTCTACCTCCACCCGGGATTGGGACCCGTCCTGCAGTCGGGGTGGCTTTTCTAAACAGGTTGGACATGCTGGATACCGAAAGGTCGAGTAAGGGGCTTCTGGTAAATCTACATCACCATCCGGGTTGATTTTCAAGCCCCTCCGTCTCTGCTCCTCAGGGTTGTCCGCGTTCAGTGCACCAATATCGACCATTTTCTTGAGAAACTCTGCCCAAGCGGGATTCAGCCTCTCGAGCGATTGCTGAAACTCGTCCCGTGGAACTTCAGTTCGACAATTGATGCAGACCGCAGAACGCAAGTAGCCGTGGAGTTCGAGAGTGGGTAGCTCGGGATGCGCGACAGAATGGAAGGAGTCGACATTTTGGGTCACCACTGAACTAATATAGCCTTTCGTACCGATCTCTTTTATAGCCCAGTGCGTCGAATTTGGCTTCGCCTTGAGGAGTCCCGGCCACCCAATGAAGCTTCGCGCCCAGTATCGCTTGCGAAACTCATGGCGAGCGACGAACTCGTGGTAGTAGATCGGTCGATACGTCTTGTTTGTGATGTACGTGCCATTCTCACCCCGGTAGTCGGATAAGCCTGAAGCCACCGAGATGCCAGCGCCTGTCAAGAGCACCGTCTGGGAATGCCTGCCTACATCAACGCCGCGCAGATGCGGCGACGGAGGGGCCGTCAAAAAGGTCAAGAGCGCATCAATGGCACCTGCGACCGTGCGTGCGGACGGAGGGACAATAATCGGCGGAGGTAGAGGGCCCGTAAAGGGAATCCGAATTGCTGGAGCAGTCATTGAAGCCACATGATTGAGGGATGTTGAAGCTGCAAGAGAATTGGTTCAGATGGGCGATGGTTGATGACCGACGTCACGGCTTGACTAATCAATCACATGACATACGCAGTCCTATGGAGGATGAAGTGAATGGTAGGTCTACACGGGGGAAGAATTACTTGATCAGATGGCACTAGATGATCAGAGGACCAGAATAGATAATGCAGGATATTGCGGTCGAGACAACGAACAAAGCGTGACCAGGAAGAAGAAAAGTGGAAGCAGTCGATCTGGGTGTCCATTCTTGGTCTAGACTGAGGGGAGCTACCCCGGATCGCCCCACGTGATCTGCACCCTTCGCAGACTCTGCGAACGTCATCGCGGCCATCTGCTTCATTCCATCAACGCGTCTTTGTTTGCTGTCGACCGATTTTCCTTGCCTCTTTCTGTTTAGACTATAGAGTAGAGCATTGATTGGGGAAACGCCCAATCGCTCTCTCGTTCGCACAGCCCGGACATGTTTCCCGCAGTCACCGGCAATATAGATATAGAGGCACTGAGTGGCATATGTGGGTATGTTTATGCCAGACTAGAGGAGAATTGGATGTTTTATACTGACCACCGACATAGATCCATCTCGATTGCGTGCTGGGTTGTTGTCTTCTCTCCACAGATCATCGAAAATTTCCGTCGCGGCTCAGCTGATGGCCTGTCGCTTCTTTTCCTCATCGTCTGGCTTGCCGGCGATGTGTTCAACATCCTGGGCGCCGTCCTGCAGGGCGTGCTGCCAACCATGATCATTCTTGCGGTATACTACACCCTAGCCGATGTGGTGCTCCTAGCTCAATGCTTCTACTACCGGGGATTCACCCTGCGCGACGAGCCATCCACGCCACCGCGACCTGCATCTCCCATCACGACAGATGCCTACGACGAGGACACGGAGATTCCCTCTCCTGTCGTGCCTCGGAAACCCACAGAGCACACCGCGTTGCTTTCCTCCAAACGCCGCAGTGCCTCTTACCAGGCTCCTCTGGACACTCGCAGCCCAGCATCATCAGCAACAATCACCCCTCATCACCAACCCTTGCTCGCCCATCGCCGTCACTCCGCCTCTTCATTCCTTCACACGACCGTCGACGGAACTCACCTCTCCCCAGCGACCCCACTCGTCGAACCAGCCAAGCAACCCCGTCCACCTCGAACTCTGACCATGCTCCAAGCCACCTTCTTCAACGGCTCAGCCATTATCCTCGTCTGTGCCGCCGGCATCCTAGGCTGGTACATCAGCCAGCGGTCATCACTTTCCTCAGACAACAACAACAATAACAACAACAAGCACAAAGACAGCACCGACGACCTGAAAATGGACACACTAGGCCAAGTCTTCGGCTACCTCTGCGCAGTGCTATACCTCGGTTCCCGTCTGCCCCAGATCCTCCTCAACTACCGCCGCAAGTCAACAGACGGGGTATCCTTACTGTTCTTCCTCTTCGCCTGTATTGGCAACCTGACCTACGTACTTTCCATCCTGGCGTATTCACCCGTGTGTCAACGCCGACACCATGGTCGCTGTCGATCTGATGAACTGGCATCGCTGTATGGTCGGTATATTCTGATGAATCTGTCTTGGTTGATTGGAAGCTTTGGCACATTATTGTTGGACATGTGTATCTTTATTCAGTTCTTCTTGTACCAGGATGGAAATGGAGGTGAGGTGGATGCAGAGGCGAGATGAAACATACTTGCGTTTGCTTACATGATTCTCTTCTTCTTCTTCTTCTTTTTTTTTATTCTTGATAATGTCTCTGGGAAGACACAAAGAAAGATGGATTGGTGTTGGTGTTGGTGGTTGGAGATGATTGATTGATTGAATCAACATAAAAGCGCTTGCTTGCTTGCTTGTTTGCTATATGGCCAGATTGCTATGCTATGCTATGCTACTTTTGCTACTTTCGCTCATTGATTGGCGTTTGATTGGGGATTCTTCGTGTATATAGTATTATCTCATACTATACTTGCTTCTACTGACGCATACTTCGCAACACTCTACGTACCTGTTTCCAGCTAAGTACTAATACCACAGTCTCAATTTCAAACAAATTACCATTACAAGCAAAGCAGAGCTAAGCTACAACTAGCAAGACAAAGCAACAAAGAGAATTAAGAAATCAAACTACCAAACCATAAACACCACCCACATGCACCCACAACATGGATAGTAAGTAGACCTTGGAAATAAACTCCACGCTTGCAATTCGCATTCTCCTTCCTCTTCCCCCTTCTTCCCTCCTTCCTTCCCCCATTCTATCCCCCCAGAAGAGAAAGATGAAAAGAAAGAAAGAAATCACTCACTAGGCGGCCTAACCTTAACCGGTCCCTGACCAACCTCATCCCAATTCGTACTCAACGAAGTCCCCTGACTCTCCACATAACTCTTCACCATAGCGCGACGGGTATCCGGGTCCGCATTCGCATAGAGTTTCTTGAAGAACCCGTCGACGGCATCACCGCCGCCGAAGTCTGAGTTGATGGATTCGGCGTCCGATGCTTCATCATCATCTTCTCCTTCTCCTTTCCCTTCTGCCTTGGTCGCGTCTTTATTCTTGGGTTTGTCCTTCTTCGACTTCTGGGTTAGGCTTGAAGCAAGCTTATCCCAGTCTTTGGCGCCGTGGCGGGAGGAGGTAGGGTATGCTGGGCCCTGGGCTTGTGGTTTGATGTGTGCGGTGGTAGTGGTGATGGGTGTAGTTGTAACAGGCTGGGGAGTAAGTCCGGTGGAGGATTCCAAGGCGCTCCATTTCTGGCCTGGGGATTTCTTGCGCAGGGAGATTTCGATCTTGGTGGAGAAGACGGAGACCTTGGAGGTGGAGGGGTCGATGGGGGCGAAGAGCGGGTCGAGGGTGAAGTCGTATTCGGCGCCGGAGGGGAGGGGGAATTGGAGGGATGTCTTGAAGTATAATTAGTTAGTATGTTGTATGATAGATCGAGGTGATGGGAGAATACATACCGAGTCCTCTTTCAGCTCAATAGCCACTTTATCCTTAGGTACGCCTTTCACGTACAACGTCACGACCACCGTCTCTCCGGACTGGTACCATTCATGACGGACCTTGACTTGTTGCTGCTGCTGAGTCTCCTTAACCTCGGCTTTCTCCTCCACTTCCCCCTTCCCAGCCTTATCCTCAACCTTCTGACCCCCCTCCTTCTCAGTAACACCCCCAACCGTACTCTTACTCCTACTCCCCCCCCTCAACTCCTCCAACTGCGCCCTCAACTCCTTCTCCCCAGGCACCTTAACCCCCACCGGAACCTCCTCCACCTTATCCCCCTCCCCATTCCCCTCCAACCCCCTCACCTTCGCCCTAATCTTCGCCCCCCAAATCCTCACCTCCGCCTCAACACCCTTCCCAGCAGCACCAGCAGCTGCCCCCCCCATCGCCCTCCTCACCTTCTCCTCCTTATCCTCCCCATTATTCCCATCCTTATCCAACCCCACCATCCGCTCCACAACCCCCACCACCCCCTCAGCAGCAACATACCTCCCCATGAGAAACAACACGATGGCTCTGCGCATCTGCGCCTCGACGATCAACTCGCGTTTGCCCCGCTCGCGGGCAAGCAGAACAGCGGACTCGGCATCGCGGAGCGCGGCGGGGAGATTCGGCGTCGGCTTTAGCCGTGAGAAGGCGGTGGAGCGCTTGATGAAGTAGCTGGGCGATCGGGGGTGCGTGAGGAGTGCGGTGGTGTAGTGTAGGGTTGCGGTGGTGGGGTCGGAGGATTGGAGGGCGGTGTCGCCGAGGGAGGCGGCGTTCATTTTGGGGTTGGTTTTGGTGTTGAGGTGGGATTGAGGTGTTGGGGTGTTGTGTTTGTTAGGTGGGCGGGTGGGTGGGAGGTGGTATGTGGTTATGTAGGAGCTGAGTGTGAGATGTGGAAGGTGAGATTTGTTGTTTGTAAGGGAATATCCGAAGAAAATAAGTAAGGAATTAGTGAAAGTGAAGTGCAGGTGAGGTGAATGGAATCGAAACAAGTTCGATAATCTTCTTTGGAGATGCGGGGAGCGGAGCCATCCACGTGATTGGCTACTCATATACTAACTATAAACACCATGGTATACATGAATTTCATATTATCAATTAGTAGACAGTAGTAGTAAGTAAACTAGTAATACATATACTCATAGAAAAGCCTGCTGCAATCAGACCAACTCCTCATTGCCAAACTTGCGCGCATACAATCCCAACGCCCGGATCGGCCAGTACAGCTTATAGTTGGGGTACGAAATCATGCTGTCACTCGTTAGTACTTAGCTATCTCTCAAGTTACGATCAGGTATACTCACCAAGATTGATTAAACACTCCCTCAATCGACTCCTGCAACCACTCTCCGTTGGCCTGCTGCCGCGACATCAGCAGCTGCATCGCCTTTCGCAGCGGCTCCTTATGCGGATACCCGGCCTCCATCAGCGCCAGACTGGCCCATGCGGTCTGCACGACCTGCGACTTCTCGTGCTGCACATAGACGTGCTTCTCGCTGCTGAGGTACGACTCGCCCCAGCCGCCGTCCTCCTTCTGCTTCGAGATGAGGAACTCGCATCCGCGTCGGGAGTCCGCGCTCGTCTCGTACGTCTCTCCGACGCTGGCCAGACTCTCCAGCGCAAACATCGCCGCGTACGTGAAGCAGATGCCCCACGATCCGTACCAGCTGCCGTCGGCGCGCTGCACCCGCTTGATGTACCGCACGGCCTTTTCCTTGGCGGTCTTGATCTCCGCGGCCCGGTAGTTCGGATAGTACTTGCTGAAGAGGGAGAGCGCGGTGACGGACGCGGTCGTGCACTCGGGATAGTCGTATCCGATCATGATTCCGCCGAATACCTCGGCTGCGTTCAGCCACTCGACCTTCTCGGATGCCCGTGTGGTTTCGTACTCGGTGAAACCACCAGTAGGGTTCTGCATCAGGAGCAGACAGTCAACGCTGTCCTTCAACCGCTCCTCCGAGATCAGTTTCGGGAAATTGTGCATCTCCTGCAGCTGAATGGTCGAGCGCAGTCCCTCGGCGGTGCAGTCGCTGACCGTGTATCCCTGCGTCTTGTTGCTGAATGGCCATGCGCCCTTGCGGTGCTGGCGGTAGCATTTCTCCTGGTCCGGTACATTCTCGCGCAGCTGATGGTCTTCCAGGAACTCCAGGGCTTTGGTGAGCATAGGCCGCCATTTCGGGTCATCGCCAAACCCGGCCACCACGATACTCTGCGTGATAAAGGCTGTATCCCACACCTGGACGCCGTTGGTGCCGTTCATCAGCATGCCCTCGTCCTTCATCCACATGTAGTCGTGCAGCCGTTCGCGGTGGCGACGGACCGAGTAGCTGTCCGGACCGTCATGCTCGTAGCACACAATCATGTTGAACGGGTTGCTCACGGGCCCCAGACCGGCGTAGTCGGTATTCTCGTCCTCCATGCGCACCAACTCCCACGTCCACTCCTCCGCGCGACGCACAATGGGAGGGAGACGAAGGTAGGGGTTCCAGATGTTGACGAGCAGAGAGTTCAAGGTATTCAGCAGCCACGTCTTGGGGTAGTAATTGTCCGCCTTGTGGATTGAGTTGCGATGCGCCGCAAAGTCAATCGAGTCATACGGCTGGGTATACAGCTCCTGCCGCAGCTGCTTGGTGAGAGGGTCCAACGGATGCGAGAACCTCTTGGACCACAAATACGACATGGGCAAGAAGACCTGACGAATATGAATCCACCAGCGCCACGGCGCAAACGGCACCCAGTCAGGAAGTAGCCTGCTAGAATCAGCAACCCATCCACAAATCACCCAATATCACAGCCAGAAAGAAACGTACCAAATCTCCGGCGGCACCGGATTGACACACTCCCAATCCATAACCCCCAAGACAGCCAGCGAGAACTTAGCCCAATGAGGCCCATAAATAGCCCCCCCAAACCGATGCAACAACCCCCTAGCCTTAACCATCCTCGGATCCTCCTCACTCACTCCCACCAACCTCAACGTAACATAATTCATACAAGTACCAAACACAGAACTATGAGCTTCAATATGCAACCCCCACCCACCATCCTCCGGATGCTGCCTAGCGAACAAATAGCGCTTAATCTCGGTAGCATACTCCGGCGGAATAGGTGTGTTGGTAACATAATACGTGATAATCAAGACAGGCAGCAAGAACATGGGCCCACCATACTCGCAGGCCCAGTTCCCCGGCTCCAGCTGCAACTTGGAGAAGAACTCCAGCCCGTTCTCAGCGCATTGCAAGGGCGTCTGGGGTTTAGGGAGCTCGGGAAGTCCCGTGGGGAGACCGAGGAAATACTTATCTGCGATGGATTGAGGCCATTGCTCGTTTTCGGCGTCGGATTCCAGGTAGTGCCAGGTTTGGCGGCCGCGGTCGTCGCGGAGACGCCAGCGCGTGTAGTCGGTTTTGAGATCGCCGTTGGCGTCGGGAGTGAGATGGCCTTGGGCGGGAGTTCTCCACGGGCCGATGTGAGGTCCCGACATTGTGATGGGGTTGTTGTACACTTATTATGTATGGTATGGGGGATAGAAAGGGTGGAAGAATGGCAGAGTTGGAATTGGTGGAGAGGGATAGAGGGAAGGGTGGTTTATAGGATACAACCACACTCAAGAGGAGAAAGGAAGAACAACACACTAAATCTCCCTTGCCCGAATGTTATTTGCTGCCTGTTGTTCGTGCAGTATTAGTTGTGCAGCTGAGTGTTTTGTTGGTGCAGGAAATGAGGGACATTGTCTGCTGAGTCATCAGGGGTGCCTGGCTGGCGATTAGCATAAATAGGCAGAAATACGGTGTTTAATACGATTAGATCCTGCGGCATGCAGGAACGCATGAAATAACGGTCCACGCGACAGAAACATCGTAACTTTATATCGGAGGCTATATGACCTGTTACATTAAATATTACTATCTAGTGCCTCTGCACCCCCATCAATCCCAGAACATAAAGCACACACACTATCGAGAGGTATCAAGTACGCAAAACGACACGGAAATCATTCTACCGATTCCCCCGGGTATCAATCCAACCTGTCCCATCCATTACCGTAAATTAAGTGATCAGTGATCCTGGCCTCATCCCGACCAGGCGTGAATTACGCCTCTTGCTTGCTTTTATTTGGCTTCCGCGGCGGGCGCCTCCTGGGCCGTCACTGCAGTCTCTGCCTTGGTCGGCTCCTCAGCCGCCGGCTGCTCTGTCTTGGCTTCCTCCTTCACCTCTTCCTTGGGAGCCTCAGCCGGTTCTGCCTTGGCCTCTTCCTTAGGGGCCTCGGTCTGCTCCTGCTTGGGCTCCTCCTTAGCCTCCTCCTCCTTGGGGGCTTCCGGAGCAGGCTGGGCCTTCTCGAGGTTGACCGTGAAGGCCTCCTCCTCGAGGGTCGCGCCGTTACCACCGTAGGTCTTGGGGAACTTGTCCTTCAGGGAAGGGAACTCGCGGGCCAGGTTGGCACCGTTGGAGATGGGGTGGAACTTGCGGGTGGTGTTCTTGCTGAGGAAGACCTTCATGGCGGCGAACATCCAGCCCATGATGGCAGGCACGTTAACGAAGAACTTCTCCCGCAGCAGCTCGGGGTAGGCCATGGAGAACACCTCGATGGTCTTCTTGCTGGCCGCCTTGATGGTGGGGTTCAGGCGGAGGAAGCTGACGTTCTGGTAGTCGTGGACCTGCAGCATCTGGTACGGGTCCTCGCCGTCGTAGTCGATCACGGTCGTCGCCTCGCTCAGCTTCAGGTCCTTGACAGCGAGCTCCATGAGCGCGACACGCCACTTGATGAATCTAGTGATAGTTAGATATAACCCCCATCAATCACGAAATAGCAGTAGCCGCAGCCGCACTTACCCATCCACATCGCCAAAGGTCTGATCAATAGACTTGACATTACCGTAGACGTTCCAAGTGACAATGACCTCCTTGCCATTGGCCTCCGGGTACTTGGTGACATAGCCCAGACCACCATAGCGCTCAGCACTGTAGCGGCCCTCGGTCAGGGCGAGGGGGTTCATCTCCTTGCGCCATTGCAGGGCCTTGGTGAGCTGCTCCTCGGCCAGCTTGACGTTACCCTCGTTGGCGCGCAGGAACTTGATGAGGATGTTGACGGTGGGGACATCCGAGGAGTCCTTGAGGGTGACACCCCACATCTCATTGTAGCCAGTGGAGGAGAGAATGGCCGACAGACGATCGAAGAACTGGCTGAGGGCCGGGTTCTTGGCCAGATACTCGGGCAGAGCGGGCTTTTGTTCCTCCTCCTCCTTTGCTTCTTCGGCCTTTGGCTCAGCCTTGGGCTCATCCGCCTTTGGCTCCTCCTTGGGTTCCTCAGTCTTGGTCTCCTTGGTCTCTTCCTTGGGTGCTTCCTCCTTCTTATCCTCGGCGGCCTCCTGGGCGGGAGCGGGAGCGGGTTCCGTCACGGGAGGTTCCGTGGCAGCGGCAGCGGGGGCAGGAGAAGCTGCTGCTTCTCCTGTCGTCGCAGGCTCGACTTTTTGTTCGACTTCGGGCTGAGGCTGGGACTCGGAAACCGCAGGCTCAGTAGTGGTGGTGGGAGGTTGCGCCTCGGGGGCAGCAGCAGGAGCGGCGGCGGCGGTCTTTTCGGGTTGATCGGCCATGATGTATGTAGTGGGATGTTATTATTGGTAGCAGTTGATTAGTGAAGATAGAATAGAAAGAGGGGGGAAATGAAATTAAAAGAATGTATGGGAATTGCGTGATGCGATCGGATGCGAAAGTGGGATGGGTTTTTTCCAATGACAGCCGTGAAATTAGCACAGTATGGGGAGAAAGAAAGAAGGAGAGAAAGAGAGAGGAAGAGAAGGGGAAGAGGAGAAAACACGAAAGAGAAACAAGAAAGACAGAAAGCGCAAAAGAAACGAAGCGAAGCGACAGAAGCAGGCAAAGACGAGAAGCTAAGAAAGCACAGGAAAAGGCGTGCAATCCAATCAGAGGCAGCAGAGGATTAATTAATTAATTGCTGCAGCGGCCGTTAATTTCATTTAGGAGATTTCAACGGCGATCAGACAAGACAACTGAGTATTATTATTTTATCTATCGATTCAGACCAAGATCCAAAGAGGTTAAATTGTCAAACAAACAAATAAAACATGGGATCCATCATTATCCCATGGTTGACAATCTCATACATGACTCTTTCACTATTTAAATAGATAGATAGATAGATAGACAACAACAAACCTTATAACTTTATTCAACATCTTGATCTATTGAGTTGAGGAAGTAAGTTGAAAAAGGTACACAACCAAGTGACTCAGAAATAGCAACCAAACTAAAGTAGCTATCTACGTACTAGGAACAAAATGATCCATCCCATCCTCCTGAATCTTTTGAAGTGGGCCTGCAAGGATGTTTCAGGAGAGAGACTGAGAGACTGAGAGAGAGACCAGAATATGATTACCCCCTGACAGGCTACAGCATGCGGTGACTGATCACATCCACTCATCTCCCTCCAACATGACATGCAAGGCACCGGGTAAGTACTCGAGGGTAATGCCAACTCTTGGTCTTCCTTGATTGATACTATTATTATTCTTTCCTTTTGTCTCAGGTGGTCGGTCGGATGATTTGACTTGACAGCCCAGCCCGAGGGTTTAGCGAAGAGGCGCGTGCTTTTAACTCACTCACTCACTAGTACATAGTCCTACTACTTATCACCTTTTCTCTTAATGGTATTGGTTCAACTTTTCTTTGCTAAGTTGATTTTTTTTTTTCTGTATTTTGGTTTTCTTTCTCCTAGTAGTATTGATGGTTGCTCTTTTTTTGACGCGAAGGATGACGAGTTCCCCCC